>NW_021604620.1:393212-404743 GCF_004785775.1 Grammomys surdaster | reverse complement strand
CATCCATCCATCATCCATCCATCATCCATCCATCATCCATCCATCCATCCATCATCCATCCATCCACCATCCATCCATCCATCCATCTATCCATCATCCATCCATCCATCCATCCATCCATCCATCCAGTATGGTTCAAGGAGGCATCAAATCAGCTTAAGACAGCTGGAGAGAGTCCACTTACTTCTTTTTCACAAAGCAGATGATGAGTCCCAGAGCAAACAGCAGCAGAGCCCCGCCTCCTGCTGCACCAATGATGACAGCCAAATCTGTGAGGAGAGACGGGAAGGCAAAAGAAGAGAGGAGAGAGTTAGCATAAGGAAGAACTGGATAGGTCCACAGCCCCCAGCTTCTTCCCTTCTGAATACAGAGTCTATAAAACTGAAGGTGATTGGGTCAGTTCTGAGCTTTGTCTTTAAAGGAACTGTCAGCTGGTACTTTTCCATGAGAGGAAGCCAGCCAGTATATTACAAGTTTGATTATGAAGAGGCCACTCATGTTAGTCATACGGAGTCTCCCTGGGTACAAAACTCAGTTAAGCTAAGAGGGAAAGCCGAGGCCTCAGGTTCACGTCTCCAGTTGAACTATTCTATTTGAGCTGTTTGGTACATGCATATGAACCACTGTGTTGTCTGAATTTCTGATCCATAGTTATGAGCAAACAAAACAGTTACTGTCTAAGTCAGTGGTTCTCAAGCTTCCTACTGCTGTGACCTTTAACACAGTTCCTCACATTGTTGTGACCCCCAACCATAAATTTTGTTGCTACTTCATAACTGTAATTTTGCTGTTATGATTCACAATGTAAATATCTGATATGCAGGATATCTGATAGGCCACTCTTGCGGGGGTTGCGACCCACAGGTTGAGAACCACTGGTCTAAGCCAATACAATCTGGAACCGTTTGTATGTAGCACTTAGATACATGAAACATATGGGGGTGGGGCACCTACCATCCACCCAATGGTTACTTCTGGCTTCCATTGGGTGTGTTCCCTGGTTACCAGGCTGTCTTAGAGAAGGAAGAGCAGAGGAGCAGAGGGGAGAGCAGAGACTCAAACATCAGAAGGAGGGAAGGACCAGGTCATTTCATCTGGATTATCTTTTCCCCTACTGTACAATGGAAAAAGAGCACAGATCTGAGAAGGAACATATACCAGACAGGGATTTAAGGTTCCTTGCTTGCTCATGAAGAGACAAAGGGTGAGATTCAGAAGACACAGAAATAACTGACTGAAAAGGACAGCAGGAGAGGAAGACGGTCAAAGTGGTAACCTCAGAGGTGAGAGTTCTTAGTAGTGGCTTCTCTCTCCCTCTCCTCCCCCCCCCCCTCCCTCTCCCTCTCCCCCTCCCTCTCCCTCTCTCTCTGTCTCTCTCTCTCCCTTCCCCCCTCCTTCCTCCTTCTCCCTCTAGGTCCTCATATTTTAATCCTCTTTACTGAATCCCTATGATGTGTCATCCTTCACTCTACAGATGAAGATCACAGGAATGAAGAGAATTCCTATATAGATCATGGAGTTCAACAGTGAAGAACTGTAGCAGAAGGATCCAGATGAGTCAAGAGAACGTGGCAGAAGATGTGTTCTGCTTGTTCCTTCTATGCTTCCTTCAGTGTCTTGTGCATTTCCCAACAAGGCCAGCAGTGGAGCGTCAAGCAAGCTCAAATGTCTCAGATCATTTTGGCTGGGACCTTTGTGAATGTCAGTATACAGTCAAGATCAGCAAAGTCTTGTAATCAACCTGTACAGCCTGCAGATGAATAAGTGGGACCAATAAGCCTAGCTCAGAACAGACTTGCCCAGACAATGCGTGAGCAATAATAAATGCTGTACAATAGCTGACTGATTTGTGGATAGCTATGACTCAATCTGTTTCCTGACTTGCCTCGAAAGCTTGTTCCCTGCCCCTCAAGTGCCAATTTTTCTTTCCTTCACCGTCTCCAGGAGACTTTGAAAGTTCTTACCCACAGTCTTCGGGGTAAGAGTCACCCAGAAGAGCAAATCTAGCTGCTTGCCATTCATAGGGCTGCAATTGGAGATGTTAACCCAGAAGCTGTGATGGTGGAAGCTTGGCTTAGGCGGGACTTCCTCCTCCAGGCTGAAGATCTCCTCTGCCCGGGTCTGCTGCTCCTGGATGATCATGAATGCACGCCCTGACTGGCAGGCCAAGCTAGAACGCTCTTTGAAGAAGGTCAGACACGCCACTTGGTTGCTAGGAACGCTGATATTCCAAGACACCGAGGAGAGAGCAGGCAGGCCACGGTCCCAGTTGGGTGATCTCAGGTAGACCTTGTTTTTTGTGTCTGGGGTCACCGTGAAGATGCCTTCTTCTGCAGGAAAGGGAAGAGATCCAAACAAATGTTGTCTCACTCAACAGAATGGAGAGAAAAGGGAGTGTCAGGGATACTGGACAGCCTACCCCAGCTCCATCCAACAGAGCTTTCTGCCATGATGGGCGTGTTATGGGTTATGACTGTTCAGTAGGTAGCTATTATTCACGTTCGCCTGGTGAGCACTCGCTATGTGCCCACTGTGTCAAGTCGTATAGTCAGCATCTAAGTTATCCCCTAAAGCTGTGTACTACAGACCCAGTCACCAGTCCACAGTACTACTGGGAGATGACAGGACCTGTAAGGGGAGAGGCCATGTAGAAGGAAGTTAGGTCACCAGAGACATACCGGGGACTATTGGGACCCTGTCCTTTACTCTCGTTTTGCTTTCTGGTGACCACGAGGTGAGCAGCCTCTCCCATTACACATTCCTACTGTGATGTATTGCTCCAACACAGACCCCAACAGTGACTGGATCTACCAAGGATGGCATTCAGTCTGAAACTGTGAGCCAAAGTAAACTTTTCCTGCATGTAAGTTCCTCACCTCAGCAATGGAAAGCCAATACAACAGAAGCTCATGTTTTTCATTCATTCAACGTTGATTTTGGCTTACGTGTGGTTACTGTATTGGTTAGTGAAGGAGTCCTCTCTCTTAGACTAGGTGCCCAGGTTCATTTCAAACAAACAAACATCAGAACAGTTTGTCAAATGAGGGTTCTCAGAAATATTCCCAACATGGCAATCCCCCTGCCCCACTCTACTGTGGGAGTGGGATATGTCTATGTCTGCCCCAGAGGACAAATAAAAGCTGCAGAAATCTAGAACTGAGATGTTGAAAGGGCCCGCAGGTCCAATGTAGCTCCAAACGAGATAAGAAGTAACATTCGGTCCTGAGGAGAATAACCTTGATTTTCAAAGGCTTCCCAAAGGGGATTCCCTGGTGATCATGGAGATGGGAATAAGGTCAACCTGAATTGACCTTAATCTATCACCAAAGTTCCATGTCTTTCCCACTGTGCCACAGAAAAGTCAGCCTCAAATAAAGGTCTCAGCCAATTTCAAAATGACCTCTAACGTGACACAACCATCCCTGACCTCTCATGTGACACCACCATCCCTGACCCCTAATGTAACACCACCATCCCTGACCTCTCATGCGACACCACTACCCTTAACCTCTAATGTAACACGACCATCCTTGAGCAACATGTATTGGTGATTTGACTTTTGCAATCAGGTGACCCCAGAGAGCCATTTAGACTTCATTTCTCCCTCAGAGCACTGTGGACCTTGACCTTGTCTCTGCTTATAGAACAGGACCCTTGTGCCTGCTATTTCTTCCCCAGGAACCACTCCCTCCCCTGCTGTGCTCTCCACGGTATACTGAACTGTCATAGCAGAATCATATAGACAACCCAGAGCTAGGGAATGGTTTGTCATTTCTCATTTTTCCCCTGTCAGCTTCCCCCAAAAGACTAGAACCCGAGTCGTTGTCTTGCTGTCTACCAGCCATACCTCTCACTGTCAGAAACATTTTTCAAATTTTTAAGTCTGGAAATTTCCACAGGAGGCTGATGAAAAAGTCAGGATTAGGACCCAATGTCCTGCACTTGTAATGAGGAACAAACTCAGGCGGCAATCCCATCTCTCTAAATTATGACTCTTTTCCTTATGATGGACTGTACCTGAAAACTGTGAGCCAAAATAAACCCTTCCTTAAGCTGCTCCTGCTTACGTATTTGCTCACACAACAGGAAAGCAACTAATACAGGCTTATACAAGAGGCGATGAATGCCTAACAAGAATGGCTTAGGGGACTTTGTGGTGGATGAGCAAGGGAACACTTACCTTTGAAATAAGGTATGAGGGACACTGTCAGGCTTTGCTTGGAGATGTCTTGTTGGAAGCTGGGAGCATATGTTCGCAGTGTCACCGAGCTATTTTGCTTCACTTGGATCTTCTCGATGGAGCCTCCTGGGCAGAAGGAACCAAAGTACAGGTCCTGGCCAGGGGGGATGCTGGCCACGTGGTAGCTGAAGCTGGCATTACAAGGCCTCTCTCGTGTATGCTGCTGCAGCTTCTGGCCTGGCACCAGCATGAGGCTGAGTCTGTCCTTGGGCACCAGTAGCTTCCAGGAGAAGTCATGGAGCTGCACAGGCAGCTGGAGGATATCCTTAGGCACCTGCAGGTTGAAAGGCCTGTAGCAGTAGCGGTACTCCAGACAGCCTGGAAGAGAAAGTTCGTAGTACTCATGTGCAAGTGGGTGGGGAGTGCATGCACCCTCCTTGGCATGCAGGTTGGCCTAAGGACAGAATCAGGGACTGCTTGCTTTCCTTTCCGTTCATGACTCTTCCCCAGCTTTCCTGTCTACTCTCTATCCTTTGCAGCCAAGCTCCTGTGGGTACTCAGGACAGAAAATCTCTTCTTGTTTGTGTCTTCCTTTGTCTGGGGTGCTAAGACACAAGTCTCTACCCCAACATGTCCCCACGTTTCTGTGTCATGCTAGAGCTGTGAGTGACATCATGGCCATCTCAACTTGCACCGTACACCACCACCTCTTAATTGGGTGGCTTCATGTTACTCTAGCTCCGGGACTCTCAGCTTCCTGTCAGAGATCATGGTGTCTCAGCAGGAGGTGACTGAGTTTTCTTTTCTTCTTTCCTTTGTGATAGGGTCTCTTTAGGTCACTCTGGCTGTCCTGAATCTCTCTATGTAGACCAGGCTGGCCTCGAACGCACATCTACCTACCTTTGCCTCCCTAGAGCTGAGATTAAAAGCATGCACTAGTACACCTGGCTCAGGTTTTTTTGTTTGTTTTGTTTTTAAAAGACAGGATCTCATATAGCTAGGCTGAAACTGTGTAGCCAGAGATGACCTTGAACTGCTCCTCCTGTGTTCACTTCTCAGGTACTAAGGTTTCAGGGGAGCATGAATGGTTTGTGCATGGCTGGGGAGAGCCCAGGGCATTGTGAATGCTAGGAAATCACTATACCAGCTGAACCTCGTGTCTGGTCTTCAGTACGAGTTTGGCTGCACTTGTTAAGACTTTCACAAGCCACAGAAAGAGCCAGGCTAAGTCCATTCTGTTTGTCAGGGTCTTATTTTTTCCCAGGCTATGCTTGAAGTTGTGTAGCTAAAGCCAGGACCTAATGAATGCTATGAAAGCAATCTACCAAGTAAATTACATCTCTGTCCCCCAGGAGTCTAAGTTCTCGACAGACAAGGAATCAGGAAGTAGGCAAGTGGAGACAGGGATGGTACAGCTGACCAAAGGAGGACAGGACTTCCCCGGGGGAGGCTGGCAGGTTGGGCAGAGACAAGCAGGGATACAGAGCCTACTGTGACCTTCTGAGGGATGAATGTTCAGCAGACACCTGTCCTGTCTAGGCATGCCAACACTTGCAGATTCTCTCTCTTGATCTTGTTCACCTTCCCTCAGTGGTCATTCAGACTACACCCTTTACAACCCACCTACTAAGTTCCACTAAGGGTAAGACGGCTCAATGGGTGAAGACGCATGCCACCAAACTGGACAACCTAAGTTTGATCCCTGGAACCTACATGGCAGAAAGAGGAAACTGATTCCCACAAGTTATCCTCTGACCCCTTGCACATGTGAGTGTGTGTGTGTGTGTGTGTGTGTGTGTGGCTGAGGCAAGGGATGAGGAGAACCTATGCAGTCTGGGCTTCTGGGTAATGATACATATAGTCAGGGTTTTTGGTAAGGGCATACTTAGGGTTTTCTCCACATTCACCCACAGGCGTGTCAAGTCATCGCACAGGAAGGAAATCTTGTATTTGGAGCCAGCTGTCAGGGTGACATTGGTACTACAAGTCCGAGACTCTAGACACACGAAGCACCCAGGAACAAACCTGCGGCCATGTTTGACTGGCCGTGGCTCTATGGTGAGCGACATGGTTCGCTCTTGACTCAGGTCCACCATGTAGGTTTTATCTGAAACCACAAAGAGACAAGGTGTGAGTCATAGACAGGCAGCTACCATGTGAAGTGAGCAAAGTGACAAGGCACCTGGTGTGGAGTGAGCATATTCAGACATTTGTGTGTACACACACATACATACACACCACACATACACATACCACACACACTTTCTCAGAACTTCCTATGCCATTCTCTTCCTCTGAGACGCTCTGGGTTCTGAGCTTGCTCTACCGTTGTTGAACTGTAAGACTCAAGACCGAATTAGCTAAGACTACGTAATGTTTGGTATGTTTAGCACAGGGTTTAAAGTGAGTGTGTCCAAGGTGGTGATGGTGGGGTGGTTGTAGCGGTTGTGATGATGGTGACGGGGTGGTGTTCAGCCAAGAATTATGACAGTCACTTCCCCACTGTTATCCACCGATATGAATGATGTTGACTGACACTCTGGTCCCCACTGCAGGGTCAAGGCAAGAGAGGTCTTGCAAGACAACTTTTCAATGTTCTCATTGAAAATAGACTAGCGGAGGCTACAGAGACGGCTGAGTAGTAAGGGCACTTGTTCTAAAAGAGGATCTGAGCTCAGTTCTTAGCACACACATCAGGTGGCTCAGAATGGCTATAATGGCACCTGCACATACACAGTTTACACACACACACACACACACACACACACACACACACACACACACACACCTTAAGAACAAAACCAAAAATCAAACCAGCTACGACCCTGAAGGCAGGACTGTTTGCTTCTTACTTTGTTAAAGTCAAAGCGTCTGCTCAAGTGTCTACCTGTGAGGCTATCTCCATGTGTAACACTCACTTCCTGAAACTCCTGCAGCGTCCAGAGTCCACATTTTCCTGGCTGCTCTATATGCAGAAGAGGAAGCCACCTCACCTAAGGCAACACAAGGTACAGGAGGGAGAGCATAGATCACTCACTGCTTTCATTCTGTGGACGTTGGACCAGGACCTGAAACTGGAGCCGAAGGATTCCTGGGTTTTGAGCATCCTGGTCACAGCCTTGCAGGGAGAGGTTGAAGTTCCCAGCCATGTTTCCTGGCTGCGTGTCCTCCAGCCTGAACACCTCCGGGTTGGTGGTGGATCCTGGGATATAATATTCAACGCGCTCCTCCTTCCTCTCACAGTTGGAGACGTTGAAGTTAAGGAAGGAGACGCTGGCCCTTAGGTGTGCAGGGACAACAAACTGCCAGGTCATCAGCTCATCTTCAGGGAAGCCTTCTGGGTAGTTGGCTGACATCAGGGTTGCTGAGCCTTCGCCCTCAAATACTGACTCAATGATGCACAGGCCTGTTGAGACAGATCCAAAACAGGAAGAAAGGAGATGCTGCTGCCTGGCCTGGTTGTCCGTGACTGAGGGAGAGGTACTGGGGCATGCAGGACTCAAGAGTAGGGCTGCACACAATATTTATACTGAGGGTGGTGATTAGGAACGAAGACCCATTAGCAGTGTGTGAGCGAATGTTTAATAACTGACTGGGTTGGGGGCAAGCCAGTTTCTTCAGTGTACTCTCGTCTCCTTGGGGTTAACATAGTCCCCAGGGCTTAGTTAAAGCTGCCAACAGATCTGAATGTGGAACTGAGCAGTGTCTGACACACGTACATGCACAGGCACACACACATCGTTGAAAGAGCATAAGGCTATAGCAGAATCAGAAAAAGTGATTAGCTTTAAGAACTACCTTTGCTTCTAAGGCGGTTTACTTGGCTTCTACAATGTTTCTACCAGAAACTTTACAAGTTTCTACAATGTTACTTTGGGAATGCTGAGCTGTTGATCTCTGTCCCTCCCCTTCAAGATCGATTCTCTGGAAGCAGCATGAGTGAGGAAAACCAACACAGCTGTTGACTCACTGACATGTGCAGAGAAGACAGATGGCAGGGTGACGAAGTCAGAGCAGTGCTCTGTGAAAGTGGGGCTCTACAACCAAGCCCATGTCTTCCCTGCCTCTCTCCCGAGAGGTTTCTCTGTGTAAGAGCCCTGGTTGTCTTGGAACTCTCTTTGTAGACCAGGCTAGCCTCAAACTCACAGAGATTCGACTGTCTCTGCCTCCTGAGTGCTAGGATCAAAGCTGCCACACCCTGCTCCCCCTATATCATTTTGTGAAAGAACATTATGTGCAAAAGGGACAAAGAAGCTGGACCTGGCAGTGCACATTTGGAACACCAACACTGGAGAGACGGAGGCAGGAAGATCAGGAGCTTAAGGTCAGCCTTGGTTACATAGTAAACTTGTAGCCAGTCTGGGCAACATGAGACTCTGTCTTAAAAAATAAATAACTATTGGTCAGTAGTGGCATAAACTTTAATCCTAGCACTCTGGAGGCAGATGAAGGTGAATTTCAAGGCCAGCTTGGTCTACAGAGTGTGTTTCAGGACAGCCAAGGGTACACAGAGAAACCCTGTCTCAAACAAACAAGCAAGCAAGCAAGCAAGCAACAAACAAATAACTTCCTGACACTGCGTGCTGACTGCCCTGGAACATTCTGCATCCATCCATCTGATCACATAGTGGGGTTAGGAGGTGCGTGCTCACGTTTGATAGAGGATCGATTTGCAATGCTGAAGCCTGAGATGTTTCTGGGGTGGAACCAAGGCAGGTGTAAAGCCATCTTCACACCCTCTTGCATCTTGATCCGGGACACGGTGCCATTACTGCAGAAGGTCCCAATCCTGACCTCAGTGGCATCTATATGGCCACTGATGGAGTGGGTCACCCCATCCGCACAGCTCTCGCCTGGCCCAATCTGCCTCAGTCGAGGGGTTGCGAACTGCAGCTCCAGGCCAATGCTCTTATGAGCTCTGACGTCCCAGATGAAGGTTCTGTTGAGGATGGGCAGTTCTGATGTGGACGGCTGAAGACGAACCTCCCCGAAAGGACATGGGCCTGACATGCAGTCTGTAACATAGACACAAAAACAATTTTTTGATCATGGACACTGCAAGGCTCATGCTGTTCTTTCTCCTCAGCACCTAAAGTAGGCTCTTTGGGATTGTGCCCAGGTGCTGTTACCACCCCTAATGCTCAGTGGTGGCCTTTAGTGCCTTGGCTGGGGACTTGTTTTGAATCAGAGAGGCCTAAGGCTTGGCTTTGTTCTCACTCTGGGCTGCAGAAGGCCTGGCTCCACTGCCTCAGGTGATACAACCTGGGGCTGACAGTGTATCACTTCAGTCCTGGAACATTCTGTTTCACCCAGGAGAGGCTGGACTTAAGCAAAAAATGATTACTCCATGTTCAGTTTCCTCTGCTCCCTCTTTCTGTTCCCTCTGGCTGGGCTGCTGCTTCTGGGGGGCATTCCCTTGTGGCGGTTAACCTCGACTGTCAACCTGACAGTCTGGTATCACCATGGAAACAAATCTCTGGGCCTGTCTAGGAGAGATTTTCTAGATTAGATTAGTTAAGGGGGGAAGACCAGCCTTGAACGTGGGATGGGGTCTTGAATAAAAAACAGAAAGTGAGTTGAGTACCAGCGCTCATCTTTCTCTGCTTCTTGACTAGAGATACAATGCAAATAGTTGCCTCCTCTCCTGGTGTCTCTCCTCTATGGTGGACAGGATCCCTTGGAACTCTGATCCAAGTAAAACCCTTCCTTCTTTAAGTTGCTTTTGTAGGCCATTTTGTCACAGCAATGAGATAAGTAATAATACACACACACACACATCCACCTTTGTACTGAAGATACCGAACACTGTTTCCCAGACTCTGTGCTTGGTATCTGGTTAATTGTCACCAGCTGGCCTTCTAAAGGAGCTACAGGGAGCCTGCACATTGGGGTAACTTCCTTCCTGTATTTGGGAATTAATTTCATGGTTTTGAGGGCACGATGCCAGGCTCCACCTTTTAAGCTTCCTTTTCCTTCTTCATCTCATTAACGTACTGGGCATAATCACTGCTCTCTTGACTCCATTAGCAGAGCAGGGGAATCATCTTAAAGCTAGTAACTAATTACATCCTTTGCTACATTGTGCTTCCTAAGCCTTTAAAACCACAGGACTGTTACCATCAAGGAGGATTCAGAGAAGACTGAAATAAAAGAAAGCAGGCAAAGGCACTTGAGGGTTTTTGTGTTGTACATAGAGGATGTGGAGGTACAGGGGCCTTGGGCCATGTAATAAGAACCCGTGGGTCTTATGTGTGCTCCACTTGGGTGGTGGCAAGTACTATTGATGGGGTTCAGGAAAATGTTTGTTTTGTGAGCATGAGGACCCTAATTCAAATCACCAGTACCCCATAAAAAGGTGGGCAGGGCATCTGGGCAGTGGTGGCACCCACCTTTAATCCCAGCACTTGGGAGGCAGAGGCAAGTAAATCTCTAAGTTCTTTCTATAGAGTGAGTTCCAGGACAGCCAGGGCTACACAGAGAAACCCTGTCTCAAAAAAACAAAAAGGTAAGAACAAACAAACAAACAAACAAACAAAACCAAGTTCCGGCAGTGCATTTCTGTAAGTGCAGCATTGAGGCACAGAGAGACAAATGGACTCAAGTTTTTAAAAGCCAGTGAGAGATCTTGTCTCAAGGCAATAAGAGCAGTAAAGGAAGGCAGCCAGTGTTTGGGTCTGGCTTCCACATGTGCATGCATGGATCTGTGTATGTATACATTCAGGTGCATATATATACCTCTTACACACTCAGAACCTGGGTGGGGCAATGCAGACCTGTAGTCACAGAGCTGACTTGAGGGCCAGCCAACCTAGCTAATTAGTGAGTTCCAGGTTCAGAGAGATATCCCGTCTCAAAAACTACTGTGGAGAACAGTCGAGGAAGACAGACACTGGACATGGATCTCTGGCTTTCACCTTCATGTGTATGGATGTGCACACAAATCACGCACACACATACACACACACACACACACACACACACTCAACTCCAAATAGAATTAGGAGACATCAAGAGCAGCCTAAGCCCTCTGAGATAATCTGCATCAAACCTCTCATTATTGCAAAGCAACCCTAGAAGCACCTGGTCACTTGCAGATACAGCTGACTCAGCACTGAAGCCGGACTGGGCTGTCTGTGGTCAGCTTGCATTCATGTCAGGGCCCCGCACAGCCAATCCAATAAAATAGGGTCAGATAAAGTGGTGATTAATGTGCCCAAAGTTAGACTTGTGTGTCAGTGAAGACCGTAGCTATTTTAGGACCTCATACGTACGTCATTGTGTGAATGAGGCAGCTCTTAGCTTTCCACTCGTGTGTGTGTGTGTGTGTGTGTGTGTGTGTGTGTGTGTGTGT
>NW_021604620.1:376521-393202 GCF_004785775.1 Grammomys surdaster | reverse complement strand
GTGTGTGTGTGTGTGTGTGTGTGTGTGTGTGTGTGTGTGTGTTTTGCTGGGCATGTGGGAGCCAGAGGATAACTTATAGGAATTGATTCTATCTTTCACCATGTAGGTTCCAGGAATCAAACTCACCGGGCTTGGCAGTAAGTGCCTTTACCCACTGAGACAGCTTGCTGGCCATCCACTCGCCTTCCCCAGTCCACTGTGGGATCTTAGTCCTTACCACAGCAGCACTCCTGAGGTCCGGTGCCCTAGACTTATCCATAGCTTGGACTACTCAACAGTTTCTGGTTTGATTCTATACCAAGAACTCAGTCAAGAACCTAGTCTCTAGCCTCAGCCTTGTCGCTACACTCAACACTTGGGGGAGAGTTGCAGGGGAGTGCAACCGTCCTTTGTCCTTAGTTTTTAGGATGGACACAGAGATGGAAGTGGCTCATTGACAGGCATGGCTATAAATCTCCTGCATTCTACCCAGTGCAAAAAACTTAGGTATGTCATTTCCTATCCAGAGAGGGACATGTCACTCAGAAGCAATTCATAGCTCATTTTCCTCAGCAGAACTCTACTGTCATACGCTTTCATGGAACCGCTGCAGAATGAGAACTAACGTCAAACTCCATTCAAAGCTTCCAGATGTCTGTTGGGAAAGGCGACAAGGGGCAGGCACACCACTGGATACAATCCCAGTTCTATATCTATTATTTTTAGAACTGATACTTTCTTACCACCTTGACACGGTAGACATGTGCATTTTTCACTATTCATCAAGAGATTCAGGCACCCTAGTGCAGAAGGACCAAGATGGCTCCTTCGTGACCTCTTTCAAAATTAAAGTCATTTTATGAACTTATTTGGTTACAAAGTAACACATGCTTTTAAAATGACAGTAACAAAAGGGGCAGAGATGAACAGGAGGAGGGCGCAGGGCACCACATTTACCTCCTTGACCTTCTTCTAATTCTCTCACTTCCATTCTACTGTGGTCTGAACATTTGTGCCCTTTCTAAGATCCACAGGCGAAAACCTAATTCCCAGCAACACTAAGAGATGCTGCATCTCGAGGTACTTAAGTCCTAAGGTGGATGGCATTGGCGCCTTTACAGACAGGTTCAAGTTGAAGGGATATCACCTCTTGTGCCTTTACCGTCAGCTCCTACCCTCTAGGACTGTGAGAAGAATACACATCTGGTCTTTGTAAATTACCCAGCTTCAGGGACAGTGTTACAGCAGCAAAAAAAAAAAAAAAAAGTCCTATGGTGAGACCCTTGTTTTTTAGATCCTTTGAGCGCATGAACCAGAGCCTCAGAGACCTACAGATCTGTAGTTTATGGGTGTCTCCTGGGCTCTGTGAAGAGACTGTGTGGCCAAGTAGTTAAGAACAAAAGACTAAAGTTGGGTGTCCTTTAATCCCAGCACTTGGGAAGCAAAGGCAGGTGGATCTCTTTGATTCCAGGCCAGCCTAGTCAACATAGTGAGCTTTAGAATGGACCTCTCTCCAGCACCAGAGCCAGGTACAGCCCGTGAAAGAGCAATAGTGACTGGGACTCACATGGCAGCCCATGAGGGCTAACTCACCAATATTCTTCTCAATCTTCAAGACAAAGTGCTTCTCCGGATTGCTGCAGCTAAAGGTAAAAGACTTTCTTTCTCCAGGTTTGATAATCAACTCAGTCATATACTGTTTAGACATGATGATGGAGCAGGGCTTCACGGGAAGGGTTGGGCTCACCCGCTTCACGTGCACTGTAACGCCACTTCCGTGGGGCAGAACAATCTCAGACGCTTCTGAAAGAAAGACAAGAATGTTATGAGCAAGTGATAAGAGCAGGAAACATCCTTTGGTCCTCTGGCTTGGAAAAGCGGACAGCATGAAGGTAAGGATACCACCTCTTGTTTGGGCTGTTAACTTTAATAAGAAAAATAAAAGCTACTTCTCCCACACTGCTGATCTCCTGGGCAGTGTGGCTTCAGACCCTCTATTCGTGCAGCATTAGTGACAAGAAGAGGTATTATCCTCTCTCTTTTCTTTGTGACAGGGGGTGGGGATCAGACATAACACCCATGACACCACACAGATGCCACATGCCTACAGAGACACTTATTTGCAAAGAGCTGCCGCTGCTGCCGCTGCCGCCGCCTCTTATCATAGATGCTTTACAAGCATACATTTGTACCACAGGGGACAGGAGGACATTTGCTAAAATTAGAGGTGGAGCACACTGGCCCACGCTAGCAGTACAGGCTTATCATCTCAACTCCTTAGGAGGCTGAGGCAGGAGGATCGGTGTAACCAGCTACTTTATGCTGTTGTGGTCGTGCCTGCCACCATGGGCTATAGCTCCCTTTTCAACTGTAATCTCAGACAAACTTCTGCTTCCTCAAGATACTTCATGTCAGGTATTTGGTCACAGATGAGAAAAGGAACCAATAGAGTCCTGTTCATACACAGCTGCTCTCTCTGGCCAACCTTCTACAGTGATCTTCCTGTCCCACACAGCTGTCCTGTGTTCTCTGTGCCTCTGGATCTAGTCTCTAGCTGGAGGGCACCCTGCCATCTGCCCAAGTTGCCTCTTCTTGCAACCAGCAGGCAAGCTCCTGCAGGAGGACAGAAAACTGACCATTTTGCTCAGCCTCAAGACCCAGATGATGCCAGGTGCCCACAGGACACAGAAAACTTCAAGCCCACAAACAATTCTATATGAAGGTATAGTCCCCATGGCCATATTTTCCCTGCATTTAAGCTAATAAGTCTTCTCTAGGGGTAACCAGGGGTGCATATGCGTGCGTGCACACACACACACAGACACACAGACACACAGACACACACACACACAGAGAGACAGAGACAGAGACAGAGAGACAGAGAGAGAAATGGGTTTCCTCAAATGCTTTGTCCTGAAATAGTGTGACCTTTGAACCTTCCAAGACAGACACAAAGTCCGAGGAACGTTTTAAGACATCAGATGGAGCGGAGATCCATGTTAAGAATTGTGGTGGTCAGTTTTGTGTCTGAGCCGTGTATACAACCCTTGTGCTGTTTCTATGTTGTAAAAACGTCTTTCATAGTGACTGTAAAAAGCCTGCAGTACAACCTCTCTCTAGGCTTGCCCTACCCTTCACAATAGCCTCTAACCCAGGATAGCTAAGCCAAGCTAATTCAGCATCAAGGGCAAGCAGATATGAAAATATCAAATTCCTTCTTTAATACTTCTGTTTTTTCACCTTTTAGCCAAACCATAATTGAAAATCACTATCACTGCTAATTAGTATCATTTTAATTGTTAGATACAAGGACCTACAGTTGTGGAGCTGGAGTAGAGAAGGAGGGTACCAGGAAGCTCTGACGGATGCAGAAGCAGCTGCTGCCGGTCTTGACTCTAGTAACTATGGCCTGTATTGTACGTATACCAATACCTATCACTCTGTACTCCCGATGTGACGGCATTTTATGTTACACCTTAATGCATTTTTAAAAAGCATTTATGAAAAGTCATAAATATATCTAAAATACACTTCAATGTTTTGTGGAGGCTATCTTCTCGTAAGATGGATGTAAACATTTCAGATCTCTTTAGATTCAGAGAAAACCAAAACTGAGGTCACCAAGATCTTGCTCTCAGGTAGCTCCTGTTTGCAACCAAGCCAGGCTTAAAGTAATATTGGCAAATTGTCTTTTAGAATTTTTGAAATCAGATATTTATCCAACAGACTTTTTTTGGTTTGTAAAATATTCCAAGGACATCATTTGGTGCAAATAATTTACTGATAAACCAGTCATAATGGCACATGTCTGTAATCCAAGTACTTGGGAGGCAGAGGCTAGAACTCTGTGAGTTCAAGGCCAGCCTGGTCTGCATAGCAAGTTCAGACCAACCAAGGCTTTACAGTGGGACCTTGTCTTAAAGAATTTTTTAAATTAATTAATTAATTAACAGGAATATGCAGAGCCCATGTCCCAAGGGAGCTAATAGTTTAATTTGTCAATTTAAAAAAACAACAACACCCCCAGCCTTGGGGAGCCGGACATTTAGATGTGTTCATCTGTATCGGAAGATGAGTGTCTTGCCTGTTTGTATGTCTGCACACCATTTGTATGCCAGCACCATGTGCATTCCAGGAGAAGCCACAAGATGGCCTCACATCCACTCTGGACCTCAAGTTAGAGAAAGGTGAGAGTTGCCATGGTGGTGCTGGGAATTGAACCTGGGTCCTCAAGAATAACCAGTGGATGCTCTTAACTACTGAACCTCTGCCCTGCCCCTGGAAGTTTGTTTGTTGGTTTTTATTTTTTAGCACTTTGGGATTCATATTTATTTATTTATTTATTTCTCCATACGAAGAGCCAACCACTCCCATCTAACTGGTAAGCATAGCAGTCCTTCCTTCACAAAGCATAGCTGCCATTGTTGTGGACATACATACCCAGATTTTCACATGAATTCATTATGACCCGATTCCAACAGACCACCACCCAACTGAGCTCAACTCTGGTGCATTCTCCTGCTCAGCCACTGTGTCTTTGTTACAATTTGAATATGAAACGTTCCCAAAGACCTCTGTGGCTCAGCCCCTTATGGATACTATTTTGGAAGGTGTTGGAAACCTTAGGTGGTAGAACGTACCTGGAGGAAGTGGGAGTGTCCCGTCCCTTCCTATCCATCATCAAATGAAGAAGCCCCTCAGCCTATCCTTCTGCTGCTGTGATGTTTCGTCCAAATACACCAGCCAAGCAACCGTGAACTGAGCCCTCTGGGCTTGTGAGTTGATAACTATTTCTTCCTTTAATCTGTTTCCCCTGGTGTTCCAGACACAGCAGAGGGAAAGATAACCAAAACAGTATCTTTCACAGACCCAGACCGTTAGATCCTGGTGGTCCTTCTCAGCTTCCAAAGGAAATACTGAGCTACAGACTTGTGCTCAGCACGACCGGTTCTCAGCCACATTTACAGTAGAAGGAGGGAGTCTCATTGACAGGCTGCCTGTTAGGAGCCGCGTTCGCCATTGCAACATGGCGCCGGTTTCCTGCTTCCTGGTTCTTCTTGAGAGCCTTGCTTGAATGTGCGCCTGCGCAAGGCGTGAAAACCAGTATGCTAATTGGCGATGTCGTGAGAGCCAATGAGTGTGTGGCACGTCTCCTAGGGCTCTATATAAGCCACAGGTTTTTGGGGCTTGGGGTCCCCTCGCTTCACTGCTATCTAAGAGCTGTACAATAAATTGCTGTCAGAAGAATCCTGAGTGTGGCGTTCTCCTTATCGGTGAGGCTGTGCGCTGCAGCTGCCTTCCAGAGGCACAATCAGGGACTCACATGGCTACCATGTGGATCTGCTCCCTTCACTCTGAATGACATGTAAGGCGACAGGAGGTCAGGATTCCACGGGTGGGGGGGTGGGGGGCTCCTATCCTGCTCCAACGCTCTGGAGGCCATGACTTCACCACAGTGAAGGATCATGGTCTGGAGGCCATTATTTCCACCATAGTGAGGCATCATGGGAACAGTATTGCTTGTATAACAACCAGAAGCTCATTCACTCACAGATACTTGGGATCTGAGAGCATTTTGTTCACACAGTTTTTCTTCATACCCACTCAACCATTTATCATTTGGAAACTGGAAAAACCAACTCTTGGAAGTAAAACCTCAGCCTTCCCGCCCACTCCTCTGTTGGGCCTGGCACACTAGAGCCCTTGATGAAGGTGCCAAAGTTTGGAGGAGAGGAAAGAGACTTTTCCTCTGCGTTTCTTTTATCTCTGTGGGAACTTTATATTTCATTGGTGGAAAGTCCAAAAGGTTTGGGATGCCAGTCCACAGAGATACAGAAAACACTCCCAATACTGGTGTGGTTTTGAAGTCTTCTGGGCTGAAAGAAAGCCAAACCAACCTTCTTGGGAACAGTGATGGATGCCCAGGTGTGGGGCCCCAGGGAAAGCTTCCGAGGCCCCGGCTCAGCTTCTGAGTCACAGCTCTCTTCAGCTCTCCGCTGCTGTCCTTCTCCTTATTAGGGAATCTTCACTCATCCCACCTCAGCTCTGACTCTCGGGTGGGAATTTCCAACGTTTCTAACTCGTTCTTCGAATTAATCCTTCCATTATTCACATGTCACAGGACACTTCACAGTCGTCCCTGTTGTTCCTTCTCCCCGCTGTCCCGTTTTTGCAGTTCTCCACAACAGGGATTTAAAATGTCAAGGAGCCATTTTCCTCTCATATTCATTGGACAGTTTCTAACACTGACACACACACACAATTTAAACACTTTTAGCTGTGTCAGAACTAGTTCCCCTCACACTTGGTGTGGTTTCCTCTGGGGCTTGGCTCACATTTGCTGTCCCAATCTAACCAAGATGCACTAGGCAGGGTCCAGCCAAGGAAAAGGCTAAGCCAGGGAGACAGTACCTCAAGCATGATGCCCTGGAGGGATACCCAGAATGTCAAGGAAAGACACGGGGTGTTAAGTGTTAATCAGCCCGGCTGATCAGTCCTAGCTTGTGTGGGAGTCAGAGTCCAAATCCAGTTCATGGGAGGCTGATGCTGAGTGGTGCCCTCTTAAAAGATACCACATTGTGACCATCCACTTTACTCGGTGGGTTCACCACCTAGTGTTTCCTGCTTCTATGCCTCTGTCCAAGTTTCTTGGTTGAATATGAGATAAATGAGTGATTTGCTTCTAGAACTGGGTTGGCAAAAACCACACTTCGTTAACTGACAGCTCCCTCAGAGAATGGGGTGCTATACTAGGAGGGCTCAGGGGAGCACCA
Organism: Grammomys surdaster; assembly: GCF_004785775.1. NCBI lineage: Eukaryota > Metazoa > Chordata > Mammalia > Rodentia > Muridae > Grammomys > Grammomys surdaster. Next base: position 386,450 of record NW_021604620.1, on the reverse strand, counting down.
ATAGAATCCACCACAAAGGAACACTCACATGATATCAGCAATTTCTCCCACCTACACACACACACACACACACACACACACACACACACACAGCACCAAGGAATGATCCAGTGTAGTCTTAGAATCAGTGACCTGAGGCCACCAAGCAAGTTCAAAGTACTCTGAAGAGAAGATACTGGGGTCTAGCCATCAGTTGTCTGGGGGTGCATGGGCTTCACTTGTTGGAACCAGAAAGTCTTTACAGATGTGTTTTGGGGTGAACAGAGTAGATTTAGAACTGGGCTGCTCTATCTCTGGCTGTGTTTGCTTGAGGGAATCATGCTGAGGCCTGAATGAGTTAAGAATCCACACAGCACTTACCTAGAAGGGTTTGGGGAGTCAATCAACATTCACCAAGTTTACTGTAGCTAGTATTAACGATGGAACTTCTCCCTGTCATTGTCAGTGATGGGTATTAGAGAGTGGGATCCAGTACAGTCCAGAGTCACCAGCTTGCCTGATCGCAGAGCCCAGAATCCTGACTATCAAGGCAGGGCCTGGTTGAGGCCCAGGTAGCACCTTCAGGACAAACTCCTAGTATACGGTCACTCTGAGGCTGCACAAGTGCACACGAGTCCTCACATTGTGTCAGCTTCACGGCGCTGCTCACTGTCCGTAAAGGCTTTCCCATACCTGCTGACTCATGTGACCCAGAGACATGACCTCACTTCCCTACTTGTGTGGGGCTTAGGAGTCAGTTGGACAGCCCTGCCTACCTTCCCTACTCAGAGACCACAAATGAAATGTCCTCTCCAGGCTGCCAAGCTCCCCAGAGAAGGGGGACGGCTGCCATTCCTAGGAAGTAAGTAGAATTATCGGATGCTGCCAAGAGGCTGGGGTTATCGCCAACACGACCCGCTCTAACAGGACTTGCTTTAACAGGGAGGGTGTGGCTCCCCTACTCGTCTCCAGCCTACAGATGAAGACTGAGGTTCAGACAAGTTAAGGAAGTCACCCAGGTTTCTGTGACTAAGAAGAGGCAAGGCCAGGTTAACATCACAGGTATGATACTGGAGCCCAGGGCATGAGGAATGAGCACTCACAGATCTAATTCTGTCCTGAGGATTTCATACACAGCCAGGAACTTTCTGATGAGAATGGTTTGTTCCCACTAACATAGTAAGACAAGTCAGAATGAAACATTTCTGGGAATAGAATTTCCCAGACAACACTCATCCATATTCCCTCTCTCTCTCTCTCTCTCTTCCTCCCTCCCTCCCTCCCTCCCTCCCTCTCTCCCTCCCTCCCTCCCTCCCTCCCTCCTTGTATTCAAGATAGGGTGATAAACATTTAATCAGGCCTCGGTCTGGTAGGAAATGCTTCTTCCCAGATTAGAGTCCCCCATCTATCCTGGGTATCTGAACCATGAAACCCCTTGTTAATTGGGTGGAGGGTCAAACTAGATCTAGTCATACTAGTCACCCTGCCTTGATCACTCCCACTATATTCCCAGGGGTGATTTGGAGACAGCAGGACAAACTCCTCAAGTCTCCTCAAAACTCCAGACAGACTCAACCCACACCAGGTGAAGAAGAGAGATCAGGGGGCATAACTGAAGTCGAAAAGCTTCGTGATAATTGGACAAGGAACGTGGGGAGTGGAGGTTAAGCAGCAAACAGCTCAGCCTCTGACCTCTGGACATAACTGGTGATGACAGGCTACACTGCTACAGGACTACTTCATCTCGACAGTCCGTGACATGTTAGAAACACTCACTCTGTCACACCTCTAAATGTGGGTCACGAAAGTCAGTGCAAACCGCAGCGTCAAGCAGGAAGAGTCAGAAGGTGGCTCTAACAGTTAGCTCATCAGTTGTTTGACTCAGGGGACAGTGGCCTGCTCTGCCTCTTCCCCACCTGCCTAGGTGTTTAGAGGCTCCTGGGTTTCTTGCTCCCCTGTTTTCTTCTTCTCTCCCTCCTGTTTTCCCAAAACCTGGTTTTGTGGTCAGCTCAAGCTGACCCTGAACTTAGTCTACTTACATGTGGCTGGACTTAGGGCCACCAGAGCTGGCAGGAGATAGCCTTTTAAACATCACAACACTTTAGGACTTCAGGTGATTAATAACAGCTATCGGATGGTTAGTCTCACGGTTCTATCAATAATTTCCTTTTGGCCTCAGGCATCAGAATGTCTTGTCTGCCTTTTTAAAAGAAAAATTATTTTGATTTAAAAAATTATGTATATGTGTGTGTGTACATGTATGTGCATATGACTGCAGGTGCTTCAGTTCAGGAGACAGTATCGTGTCTTCTGGAGATGGTTTTGGGCAGTTGTAAGCTGCCTGGTGTGGGTGCTGGGAATTAAGTTCAGGTCATCTATATGAGTGCTGCATGCTCGTAACTGCTGAGCCATCTCTCCGCCTGATCACTGCTACTCTTAAACAGGTATCTTTTGTCATACTTCCCACACTGAACACTTGTAACACCATACTGGGCTGCACACCTACATTTTAATTAATTAATTAGTTAACTAATTAATTAATTTTGAGACAAGGTCTCTGTTTGTAGCCCTGGCTGACCTGGAACTCAGTGGGTAGACCAAGCTGGCTTTGAACTCACAGAGATCAACCTGCCTCCCCTTTGCCGTTACACTTGCCCACTCCAAGCAAATTCTTGCAGAAACGAATCTCAGACTTTTCTAACAATAAGGCTATATATACTTCAGAAATTCATTTTAATGTAACAAAGCTACTAACTGCTAGCTTTGAATTTTTTTTAATTTAAAAATATTTTAGCTGGGTGTGGCGGCTCACACCTGTAATCTCAGTACACGGAAGGGTAGAGGAATGAGTTCAAGACCAACCTTGGCCACTTGGCTACATGAGACGTGTGTGTGTGTGTGTGTGTGTGTGTGTGTGTGTGTGTTGCATTAAAGGCAAAACTCTGGTAAACAGAAAACAAATCAGTGGTTGCCAGACAGGAATTGATTGTAAAGGGGTCAGGAAGAATGAAGAACTTTCTGGGGATTTTTTTTTTCAAAGTAACTCCCACTCAATAGCATTATGACATTGAGATGGGTGAGTTTTACACCTTATGTCTCAGTAGAATTTTTTAAAAAGCACCTTTTACATCTAGATAAATAAAACCTAAGGCATAAAATTAAGTGCAAGGCTTGACATCTCTCTTATTCTTTCTTCTGTTTCTTTTCCCAGAGGCAGTCAGGCAGGCGCGGTCTTCCTGAGCCAGTCTCCGGCTGTGTGTACACCTATACCACCTCCATTTACTTTTTGTTGCCAGAGGTTGCATATCATAGCTGCTGTTTGGGACCTGTGTTCCCTGCCTGGGTACCACTCCACAGTAGTTTATACAGTGTCACCTCATTCTTTCAAAGGCTACCTGGTACCACAGTGGATATAGCAGAGCAGAATCCAGCTACTTGCCTTCTAATAATGGACCTGTAGGCTGTTTCCAATCTCTAAGCACTAGCCAAGGATAAAACGCTTACTTAGAGTTGGAAGGTTCCATTGGTACACACTTCCCCAGCTTCCCTGCCACATTGCTGGAAGAAGGAGCACAGGACACAGGCCTCAGTCTAGAAGATGTTAATTCAAGATCCGGCTAGAGGAATTAGGGATCTAGCATGAAGCCGAAAGTTCAGTATTCACACTGCACGTAAAGCAGGTATGGTGGCACATGTCTGTAACCTTAGCATTTGAGAGGTAGAGGTAGAAAGATCACAAGTTCGGGGTCATTTTCAGCTACATAGAGATTTTGAGACCAACCTCAACTATATAAGACCCCACCCTGTCTAAACAATGCCCACCACCACCAATTACATCTTACATGTGTGCACCACAAAAACCAAAGGCTGGAGCCCAGGTCTTCATGCATGCGAAGCAAGAGGCTCTGCCATTGAGCTACATTGTTAGCCCCTGTGGCTGCTTTCTGTAAGATGACCCAAGAACTGTTTACTATATAAATCATGTCTTCTTGTTCTGACAAGATAAGAGTTTGCTCCTGAAATTTAACCCAAAGGCTGAAGTGTCTGATAAGACTGTCAGCATTCCAGGCCCGTTCTGGACTAACACCTCATCTCTCACCAGGAAGGGATTAAAGGCCAGGGCTTCCAGGGCCAGCCGGCTCTGGTTTCACATGCAGCTTGCTTAGCCCAGCCTGGGTGTGTAGCACTTGGTCACAGGGAAAGCTGCAGTCCTGGGAGATTTGTGGGGGTATTCCAACTGAGTGTGCTGACCGAGCTATTCAGAACCTGCCTGGTCAGTCAGCTGGCTGACAGGAAATTCATGTGTGAGTAGACACTTGCTTAAACAATGTTTAAGAATGTGTTCTGTGTGTCATGCGAAACAACTTAGGGCCTCTAATTCAGAAAGCTCACTTCTAGGAATTTCCCCTGGGAGACCTCCTACCCGCCCAAAGTGAGCCCTAGTGGGCCGAAGCAGATGTGGTGGCATTGAGTCTCTAAAGGTGAACTGGTTAAGATGACCTGAGCTGTCACAGTTCTGAGCAATGGAGGGACCTGCTCCAGGTCAGCAGGGGAGTGACTTACACACACCCTCCCAATGGCACCTTGGACAGCTTCCAGGTACAGCTATTTCTATGTTGTCCCTCAGGTCAGTCTTAGGTTAGGTAACTTGCCCAGCTGACCTAGTTAATAAGCAGTGGCCTCATGATTTGAACCCAGTGTTGTTCAGTTCCTGTGTAGAGGAGACCTTCTGTCCTGGAGTGAAGACCCAGGAATCTTACTAGACTCCAGAAACCTGAAAGGTACAACTTCCACCAGTTCCCATCCCAAGGTTACAGAGCAGTAAACGTTGCTGAGAGAAACTCTTCGGTTTCCCTGCAACTTGTACAGGGAGCTCCAGAGATGCAGCTCCCATGAGCCATTTCCTGTGCTGGAGTGGGCTTCCCAGTGATGCACCTGCCTGAGTCACTCAGGTTTCCGTAAGTAACCCCAATAAACTCACTGGTCCACTAAACTACACTGGAGTGGTGGGATAAGATCTTTAGTATATCACTGATAAGCTATCTGGGGTGAAGAGACATCTGTTTACATCTCCAACTCCAATTGCTGAACAAGATGGTTTCAGAAAGAGAGATGGGCTTTTGCCACCATGTGAGAGGTTGTCTGAGGATACGGGGACTATGGCAGTTAACAAGACCCAGAAGCAAATACCATAGTGACCGAGGAAGCCTGGACATAAGTATCCTCTATGATGATAAACTATGCTTTGTCAGCTGGACCACGGAGAGCAGATGGCCTATTGCCTCAGATAGAACCCTCCCCAAGATCATCTTGGCTGTCATCTTGGAGTCTCCAACAGGGCAGACTTCCAGCATGCACAGAGGCTGTCAAACTACTAAAGAGCAGCTCCCCATTCTGGCTGATTGGCCAATTGCCCAGAAGTCCAGGGCTTGCCTGTTCCACATGGCCAAAGTCCTCCCAATGTAGGGCTCCATCTCCTGGCCCATGTATACCATAGTGGCTTGGGGCCAAGTGTGTATAAGCTATTCTGGAGCTACATGTGCAATAGGCTGATATTTGCGCCTTCAGATGTAAATAGTCCAAGGGTCTGTTTAGGTGGATGTAGCTCATGCCTAGACCTATCCTACCCTGTTCACAACCCCCAACTGGAGCACGTGGTGCCAAGAACCAGAGGCTCTCACAGTCCCAGGACATGATGTATAAAGCTGGGTAGTGGATAGATGTTTCCTGATGCTAGAAGCAGATGAACACAGAGCCATACGCTGAAGATGGAAGGGTCAGAGAGTATAAGGCCCTTAGGTCTCCTTGTCCCTGCCTAGAGGACAGCCTCTGTTTTTTCTTATCTTTCCTTTTTAAAAAGATTTACTTATTTATTTTATATATGTGAGTACACTGTAGCTTCAGACACACCAGATGAGGGCATCGAATCCCAGTACAGATGGTTGTGAGCCACCATGTGGTTGCTGGGAATTGAATTCAGGACCTCTGGAAGAGCAGTCAGTGCTCTTAACCACTAAGCCATCTCTTCAGTCCCTGTTTTGTATTTTCTGTGAACAAGAAATAAACATCTATGTCTTGGGAAATGTTTGCATTGTATGCGTGAGAACCTGAATTTGATGTCCTAGAACCCACACAAAGAAAAGAGAGAAAGAAAAAGAAAAAAGCCAGGCATGATGGCACATGCTTGTAATCCTAGCACTGGGGTGGCAGGGATGGGTGTAGATTCCCAGGACTTGCTGGACAGCCACCTTTGCCTACTTGGTGAGTTCCAGGTCAGTAAGAAACCCTGCCTCAACAAACAAGGTAGATGACTCCTAAGGAATGACCCCTGAGGTAGACCTCTGGCCTCCACACACGTGCACAAATGCAGACTGTACATGTGGAAACTTATGTACACCCCTGCCCCCATTCACAAAGAAATATGTGAGCCAGGATGCACATTTGCTGTTCTGAGTTTCAGCAGCTCAGGGTGTGCTTCGCCTGAACCATCAGACTTAGCTCAAAGCTCACCATGCATGGTTGGAAATTGTAAACCACGAGAGCCTCAGGTCTGAGCACAGCTTCTTGATACACAGTAACCTTCTGAAATGGCCCAGAAAGATGAGAAACACACAGAGTGTGGCTGGGAATGACACATAGTACACGAAGGAGCAAGGGAACTGAAGGAGAGAAGACCGAGTTCAAACACTCTTTAGACACCTGTTAGAGGAGTGAGAAGAGTCATCACACAGGGACACAAGCGTGTGTAACAAGAGAAGGGACACAGGCCATGGGTGTTAGTGTACCAGCAGAAGGGACACAGGCCATGGGTGTTAGTGTACCAGAAGAAGGGACACAGGTGATGGTGTTAGTGTACCAGGAGAAGCAAGTTAGAAAGCAAACAGCCAGACGATGGGGTGAAATACTGTGACATTGTGAATGAGCAATGTCCCTCGCAGGCTCATGTATTTGAGGAAGTATATCACTTAGGGATGGGCTTTGGGACCCACTCACTGCTCTCTCTCTCTCTCTCTCTCTCTCTCTCTCTCTCTCTCTCTCTCTCACTCTCTCTCTCTCTCTCCTTCCTATGTGCAGATGAAGATGTGCTCAGCTTTCTGGCTCCTGCCACCATCCTTCTCCTACCTGCTGCCATGCCTTCCCTGCTACAGTGAGGTTGAGCCCTCTATCCCCTATTTTGCCCTGTGGTCATACATCATTTGGTGAGATACATTTTGGTAAATGTGATATTGGCCATTCCATTGTGGCAAGAATGTATCAAAAACAAATCTAGGAGGCACAAAGCCATTGCTGGGCCTGGTTCTTGATAATGTCAAGGGACAACAGGAATAATTGATAGTATAACATGGAACACTGGTGTACAGGAAAAGGAATACTCTAAAGTACCAACCATGTGTATAATCTAATGTAGCAACATATATATAATCTAAAGTAGCAACATATGTATAATCTAATGTAGCAACCGTATGTATAATCAAATGTAGCAACATATGTATAATCTAATGTAGCAACCATATGTATAATCTAAAGTAGCAGCATATGTATAATAAACACAAGTTCCTGCCTCACTGTTTACCACTGTATCTATCTTCTAGGCTACCGACACTATATATTTAATCATTGGTATGTTACTAAACTTTACCAAGTTAGCTCAAACATGAGTGACAGTAGCAGCTTCATCTCCACTGTGATCTCAGGGGCTGGCTACTGGCTATATGGCCTGTGGTCAAAGCAATCCTGTTTCTAAACAGTTTTGGAGTATTCTTGAATATGAACAACAACAAAAAAGAACCTACCACCACAAGCAGGTATAGTGGTGCACATCTGTAATTCTACTACTCAGGAGGAAAAATCAGAAGGATCACTACAAGCTTGAGGCCAGCCGTGGCCATACAGGATCCAGGCCGGGCAGGAATATATAGTGAAGTCTCATCTCAAAAAAGCAACACCAATAAGTCAACACATACAAGTATATGCACTGGCAGGTGGCCAGAGGCTGTGCACTGGGAGAGGTGGGGGAGTTGCAGGTTTCCACCATAGTAACTTGTTTCAGGCTAGCCCTTCAACCTGGTGTTTCTAAAGTGCAACATGGATCACCACGGATCTTAAAGCAATGGAATAAATTGTATGCTGTTTCAAGAAAACACTTGAAGACGTTCCTGCTCTTCTACCATGCTTAGGAGACTCTCTGGGATATAGAAAGGAGTTCTGCTGGGAAAGGTAAGTCAAGAATGATCCACAAATTAGTCGTCCCATGGAGCACACCTATAATTCCACACCTGGGAGATAATGCCACACACCTTTAATCTCAGCACCCAAGAGGCAGAGATAGGTAGATCACTGTGTCTGAGGCCAGCCTGGCCTACATAGTAAGTTCTAAGACAGCAAGGACTAACCCTGTCTCAAAAAACCAACAAGATAAAATTAAATTAAAATAAAAATAAAAGAAATCTTAAGGGGGGGGGAACATTCCTAGAACAAATGAAAACATAGCACTAAGTCCTGTGTGGGTTTTTCATTGTTGTTGCTGTTGTTGTTTTTGTTAGTTTGTTTTTTAAATCAAAAGCAGTTTCTGGGATGCAGACAATGCTTCAAAGCTGACCAAAAATCACAGGCACCATTTCAGTGTCTCTGTAACCCAGCTGGGGTCTCTCAGGCAAGTTACTTCTCTGCACTGCTTGCCTCTTTGGGAACAGAAGCATCAGGGCACGAAAACTCATTTATGCCTCCCCTGTCCATATTTTCTCAGGAGAAAAAAAAAACCTCATTTTTAATTGTTTAAACATTATGACTTCTATTTCCCCATCAAAATTACTCTGACCAATGTCTATTTTGGAAACATATGTTTATAGCTCTAAAAAACACTTTTAAAAAAAATGTGCCAGAGTCTGCTTGTGTTCCCTGTATCATGGAACTGAGAAGGCCGGGAGCCAACAGAGACCCGAGTGTCCACAGAGAGAGACAAAGTGGGTTACCCTATGCCAAGAGACTATCCGTGACAAACTGCATATATGGCCTGGCAGTCTCCAGTCAATGCTTTATGGACGTCACCCTTGATAACATTAGTTGTTAATTACATATGAGTATCTTTCCACGTTTCACTCCACATTCAAAACCTGTTGGAAGTTCTGCATGGCTGAACAACAGATTTATAACTGCCCCTCCCACGAAGTGACGAGGGCTTTCAGGAAGGGATTACTGTTGTTAAGTAGAGATACCAAACACAAAGCAGTAAAGTGGTTTTCACAGAAAATGCTCCATCTTGCCTTGGCTGCTGAGAAGAGCAGCATAGCAAGTAGTTGTAGCAGCTGCAAACTGTAGCTCTGGCTCAGATGTTGTAAGATGGGGCCTCAGAGCCATACTGATAATTAAAGCTTATTAAAAACAAAAACAAGACAATTGACCCAAATACAAAGAAAGGTTGTGAAGGGGTGAGGTGAGACTGGGTTCTCCTTGTCAGGCTGTCTAGAGTGTTTTCGGAAGGCAGTGGCTAATTACAAGGTTGTGGTGAGTGACCTGAGACAATGTGATTGCGGGCATAATTTTAACAGTTTGGAGTTACAATTAAATGTGGAAGCTTTTCTTAATTAACAAAGCTGAGGGCCTCGGCCACAAGTCCCCACCTCAGGGGTCTGGCAACTCTCCACTGCCTCAAAATGACCTCATCCTTCCTTCTCACCTCCATGAGCACTGCTGGGCAAAAATGAGTTGAGGTTTGTGCTGTAAGTGAATTGTGTGTGCATGTGCCTGTGTGTGCCTCTGTGTTTGTGTGTGTGTGTATGTGCCTGTGTGTGTATGCCTCTGTGTGTGTGTGTGTGTGCACGTGCCTGTGTGCCTCTACATATGAGTGTGTGTGTGTGTGCATGTGCCTGTGTGTGTATTCCTCTGTATGTGTGTGCATGTGCCTGTGTGTGTATGCCTCTGTGTGTGTGTGCATGTGCCTGTGTGCCTCT
>NW_021604620.1:365035-376511 GCF_004785775.1 Grammomys surdaster | reverse complement strand
TGTGTACATGTGCCTGCATGTGTGCCTCTGTGTGTGAATGTGTGTGTGAAAGTGCCTGTGTGTGTGCCTCTGTGTGTGTGTATACATGTGCCTGCGTGTGTGCCTCTGTGTGTATGTGTGCAAGTGCCTGTGTGTGTGAGTGTGTGCATGCATGTGTCGTCTGTGTGTGTGCCTCTGTGTGTAAGTGTGTGTGTGCAAGTGCCTGTGTGTGTGCCTCCGTGTGTGAGTGTGTGTGGGGGTTAGAGGATAACTTGGAGAGTAGCCTCTTTACTACTATGTGAATCCTGTACTACTCAGTAGTCAGTCTTGGTGACAGATGCCTTATTATCCCACTGAGCCATTTTTCTTGCCCTGTGCCATGTAATTCTTAATACTGATAGGCCTATCAGAATGAAAATTGTAGTGTGTGTGTTCATTCATTCAACCCAGTGTAACCTGGAATTTGTTATGCAGGATAACCTGGAACTTCTGATGCCTTCATCGTCCAAGTGTTGGGATTACATTTGTGCACCACCATGGCTCATTTATGCAGTGCTAGGAATTAAACCCAGGTGAGAGCTCTGCCTACTGAGCTATAGTCCCCTGCTCTAAAAACAAAAAAAGTTTTAAGTATCACAGTTATTCTAGAAAAGTTTGTAATATTCATAACCAAAATGAAACAAAACATTATCTGTGAGCAAAGGTAAACTTTGAGGAGAGCCTGTGGGTGACATGAAGCCCTGACTGTCTCCTGTGACTCACCCTAGGGAAATTTGTGGGGTGTGGCAGAGGGCTGTGGGATTCCACCTCCTGCTAGTAACACATTCCAGACAACAGCCGGGGCCATCATCTGAATTTGTGTCAGTTACAGTTTTGGGAGAGCAGTGGCAGCAAGACATGGACTCTGGGACCTGGTGGCTCTTAAAAGCAATCAGCATGGTGTTCTAAACCATGGTTATCATTCTAATCACTCCCTCCTGGCCAGGAGGGCCTGGTGGGACTACCAAGTATGCCTCTTCCAATCTCATGTTTCCCTTTGCTCTTCATCTATAGCGACACTAAGCTCATCCCCACTCTGTTAACACACCCACTGTACCCGGCTCCGGTACAAATAACTCAGAGGCCGCACCGGTTCCTTGGAGCCTGAGTTCAGGAAAACTAGGCCACTGATCAGCTGACCTGTTATGTGACCTCGTGGGGCCATGCTCCCAAGGTCACAGATGAAGAAAGTGATTTGGTTAAACTCCTGTTATTTACAGAACTCAGCTCAGAGCTTCCTGGAAGACAGGACTGGAGCTCTTGGGAACTAAATGACAGCCTCCGTGTCTCGGGGAGTAGGACGTGTGATATGTGAGGTGAAGCTCTTTGAAAAGCCACATCTGTGCCGAAAATCCTGCAGACTGACAGGCTGTTTTGAACTTCTTAAATGTGGAGAGCTGGATGTTGCTGATTGAGAGTTAAAAGGATCCTGGACAATCTTTTAGTCCCCTTAACAACCACTTATCACCCACCTCTACATCTGACCTAACATCTTCCTTACCGTCAGGTAAAAACTCTTTGATTATATTAACTTAGGAGATCATTAGTTTCTATGAACCCAACAGCCAGGAATGTCATCAGATAGTATCTGAGACCTTGCCCAGGGACTTCAACCCTGGCTGTAACCCACCTACTTGATATTCCCACCAATGTATGTAGTAAATGCCTTGATTGATAACTTTCTTTTGTCCTGTGACTATGAAAATTCATGTAACCACTTCAAGAATCCATGTTCCCAGACTAATGTCACTCCTACTGGTCTAAGGATAAACTCTACTTCTCCTGAGGTATAGACAGACAACAGCCAGTTCAGAGCAGACCAAAGGTCTTGTCTTCAGCGATTTACTGGATTTACACCATATTCCCACTGGAGAAGTTTTCAATCATTATGATAGAAAGTCAGAAACACCTGAAAAACAATTCCTAGAGTGTCACCTGCCCCCGAGAGTGCTGACACACCCTCCCCACTCCTCAAATGCACACAAATATTCCTTCCCTAAATTTACTCTTAAAATGTTTTTAAAACAAAATGTCATGAGTTCGAGGCCAGCCTGATCTACAGAGTGAGTTCCAGGACAGCCAGGGCTATACAGAGAAACCCTGTCTCAAAAAAAAAAAAAAAAAAAAAAATCATATATCCCAGGCCCGTAAAGAACTCACAGTGAGGCTGAGAATGACCTTGAATTCCTGACTCTCCTGCCTCCGCTCCAGAATGCTAGGAGCACAAGTATGAGCCACCATGCCCAGTTTATAAAGTGCTGGCAATTGAACCCAGTGCTTTGTACATGCTAGGCAGGCACGCTACAAACTGGACTACGTACTCTGCCCTTCAAATGGATTGAAAACTCACTTCTGAGAGAGTGGTGGCTCACATCTGTAATGAATTCTAGGAGTATAGGGTGGGAGCATGAAACTCAGTGGGTTTAAGGCCAGCCTGGGAGAAACCAGGAGACCCTGCCTCAAAAAAAAAAAAAACAGAAACCAAACTCTAGCAAGAACAAAACACATATCGCAGTGTGTCTGTGTGTGTAGTTTTAAAGATCTTAAGTTTTCCTGTTTACTATGCAGTTATACGTCTGTCACCTAATGTTGGAAAAAGAAACCAGGAAGTTTTCCTGCAGCTTACACCCCAGTCTAACCACACCATTTCAATTTTATTCTTTAATTTATGCTAATTTATCTACCTGTCGAACATAAACACCCCCCTTCGGTACTGATATTACAGACCCCAATTACGATTTGGACAGTATTGTTTTTAAAACATAAACACCTGTGCGAGTCTGAGAAAGAGCCTCCCATCAAGTTCTTATTTGAAGAAAGCTAGTTTTAGTCTCGGTATTCTACTCCTAAGGCCCACAGTTCCGGTTCTTTCCTGGAGCAGATCTCCAGGGTCAGGGCAGCCTCTACTCCCAACCTAAACAACTCGAAATTCACAGGCTCCATGGAACTACACTCCAACCTTCCACCAGGGAAGATGTGGGGCACCGGTGGGGTCTCTGCAGCTAGATGCCCGCTGCTGTCCACGCGGCCGGTGAGTGTCCACTTGAAGCTGTCCTTAATAGTGCTCCTAGGCCTCGGGATAATCGGGCCGCGCGGACAGGTGAAGAGCTACCCCAGTGGGAACTCGAACTCTTCTTGCACTCACTTCTCTGAGTGTCCCTAAGAGTCTCAGCAAAGTCCCCGTGGCACAATGCTCTGGCTACCTTGAGAACGTCCTCCCAAGGCTTGTTCCGCGCGCTCATTTGTTCCTGGGCCAGCGGAGCTCACCCAGGTCCAGGAGTCTCCCTCGTGCCGCGGCCTGAGCGCAGGGCGAGTGGTCCCGGGGACCTCACCCCACCATCTACGACTGTGCTACCTGGTCAGGATCGCGCAACCCCAGAACACGCGCCACCTCCACGCACCTCCCTGGCCACAGGTTGCTCTTACCTGTCCCGCGAAGCAGGCGCGCTGCGCCCAGCAGCAGGGCTCCCAGCAGTGCGACCGAGAACCCGCAGGCCGAGCGGGCCATGACTCGGGGGGCGCCTCAGTCTTCCTAGGGCACGACTGTGGCCTGTGTCTGCGAGTGGCCTCCGCGGCGCCCCGGCACCGAAACGCAGCCGCCGCGCCCCGCCCCGCCCCGCCGCTCACCTGCGGATCCCGCCCCGCCCGCCCGCCCGCTCAGCAAGAGCGAGGGTGACCCATGCTTCCTCTGTGGCCTCCTCCTCTTCCTGCCTCAGCTCAGATACTACCTTCCCTTGCCCGGTGGCCTTGAGGCAAATATGTCCCCGCCTTCCCAGGCTTCAGTTCCTTTCTCAAAGTCCAAATTACTTTGTTGACAGCCAGCTCCTCCTCCCTCCGCTGTCCAGGTGTGCCGGTTGAGGAGCGAAGTCTTCCTGTTGGTCACGGATCCCCAACCTTTTGACTTTCTCTGTTGCTGGACAGGGGCCTAGGCCCACTCCAGCTTCTCCCCTGCAGTGTCCAGTGCTCATCAGCCTTTCCCTGTGTCAGACGAGATAGCCTTTCCTATTTTGGCAGCGAGCCCAAAGTTGCCAAAGCAGGGCAAAGTTAGGACAGATGTGAAGGCCCGGGGCGGGTTCTGCCAAGTTGCTGGGTTGTTCTTTATTGAAGTAAGTGTTTTACAGATGCTGGGCAAGGGTGCTAGTACTGAGATACTTCAGAAACCCTGCACTGAATGTGGGAAGATTGATTTGAGTGAGTGCATGGGACTGGAAAGGCTCAAGAGAAGAAACCCAAGCAGGTCCTTCCAAAGAGATCTCAATGTTCAGGTTGAAAACCAGTGCTCTAGGCTGTACCATGTCCTGAATCACAGGGAGTGTTGGTAGATGGTCTGGGACCTTGTGGCTTGCAAGCCAGATTTCAGCCCAAAGGATTCTGTGGCCCTATGGGTTTACTGTGCTCATGAGACAATGTCACTCAGACCTCTCCAGGAACCTAGGTCAGGAACAGAAGCCCATTCCCCAGTATCAATCAAAGTGTGACCCCAACTTCTCTTTAGCTTCTGAAAAAGCTGAGCTAATAGTCAAGGAGATGAGAAGTCATGTCTCCAGAGCTTCTTCCTTCACAGTTTCCATTGAAGAAAGAAGCAAATACCCTCCAGTTCTGAGCAGCCTGAGGCAAGACCTTAACACAATTCCATTTACAGAAGGGCCTACAAACTGGAGGTTGGGGAGAGAGGGGCGGGTCTCAGACTTCTGGCTCTTAATTCACTTACCTCACTGGCTATTCTTTTTTTATTGGATATTTTATTTATTTACACTTCAGACGTTATGTCCTTTCTCCTCTTTCCCCTTCCCCCAACCCCCATCCCATTCCTCCTCCTCCTTTTTTGCTTTTATACCATTTTAATTTCATGCAAGTACTACGGTCAGCTCTAGGTTGAGGAACTAGCAATACAATAGACACAAATAGTCAAGGAACAAGCAAGATAATAAATAAACCCCAATAGTCAAAGAACAAATAAGGCAGTAAACAGAGTCCTGTGATCATTTCCGTGATCACTATTTCTAAGGGCTTATCAGGATGACCAAACTATCTGAGCCTACTTCCCTGTCCTAGCCCAAAGTCATTTTCATGCCTGAAGCTTACTTCTTTTTTCTAGCCTAAGATTTAGATTCCTGCCTGTAATTACTTCTTTGTTCTAGCCTATGATTTAGATTCCTGCCTGAAATTATTTCTTTGGTCTAGCCTAGGATTTAGATTCCTGCCTGAAGCCTACTTCTTTGTCCTTGGCCCATTTCAGATTCCTGCCAGGCAGGCTCAAAAGCTCTCCATATCCCCCCCTTTTTTATTGCATAAACATGACTGAGTCTGTCTTAGGTTGTCCTGACAAGAATGCCTTCCTTACCCATCGTGGACTATGCATTATCAAAAGCAATGCACTTCTGCCTTAGGTTGGTAAGGCTCTGTGCAGAATCTTACCTGTCCTTGGCTTGCCAGCCTGTTAAATTAATAACTCTGTCTGGGGGTCTCACTGGCTATTCTTGGTTCTCTGCTGAATTAATAGAAAGAACTCTTTTTATGATTGGGTGTTTCTTTTCAGTTTTATTTTGAGTCAATGTCTCTCAATGAAGCCCTAACTGGCTGGGAACTCACTATGTAGATCAGGATGGTCTCAACTCAACAGAGATTTGCTTGTCTCTACCTTTTAAATGCTAGGACTAAAGGTGTGACCTACCATGTCCAGCAAGAAAAAGAAATCTTGATGAAAAAGCTAAATTTTTAAAAAATGCTTATGACTGGGCATGGTGTGCACACATCTTTAATCCCACCACTTGGGGGGCAGAAACAGGCAGATCTCTGAGTTAGAGGCAAATCTGGTCTATTGAGCAAGTGCCAGGATAGCCAATACTACACAGATAAATCCTGTCTGGAAAATCCGAACTAACTAGCTAACTAACTAACTAAATAAATAAATAAAGTTTATTGTGACCAAACGATGAAACATCTTTTCCTTATTACTAAGGTCTAGGTAAAATGTTAAGGCCTAGGTAATTGTTATCTGCCTAGTCTGAGATTTTGTGCTGTTACTAATATTATAAGGAAAATTTCTCATATATGTTGTTTCTGCTGTTACTAGGAAACGTTCTCATGCCCAAGTTGACTACATATTCTGTTACATTCTGTGCCCTTGGAAACCAAATATGGTGGAAGTCAGTAGAACTGCTTTGTGTAATTACCCAGAATAAGCTTGAACCAGAATCAACTACCCAGCAGCACTTTCGGTACCTGTGTGTATAAGCTTTTATGGTATTTGCTTTTATAAGCTGCCCCTGGGATGGACCCCAACATAGGAGAGACACCTGCACCAACATAAGAAACTATTTGGAATCAGACTTCCATTTTGAGTAGGGGTTGAGTAAAGTTTAAGTTCCCAAGACCTCCCAGGGAACTGACATCCTATTTAACAGAAAGAGACATGCACATGGGTAACTGACATCCTGGGTTGACAAGTTAAGGCATGAATGTTAGACAAGGCAAGTCCCCTGTCACAGTAGACTATCCCAACCAATGGGAGCAGGATAAGTGTACAACAAAGGCATGTTCCTAAGGAAACCTCCTATCCCTAAATCCCGATTGGCAGAATAACTTGGCATAGATGTTTGTGGATCTCAAGCTTAAAAAGCCCTATGGGATCTTGATTCAATGTCACAGTCAGCTCCCAAGTCTGACCCATGGCCTTGATCAGTCAATCCTGGGGTGTGACGTTCAATAAACCATCCTTATTTGACTGAGATTAATGTTTAAGTGGTTTGTGCCATTAGGCAGACTTGCATATTACTAAACAAACACATTGTTTCCCAGGGAAAGTATCAAGAGGGAGAGAACTATCAAAAATGTTTTTTGATGCCGGGCTGTGGCCCCGCCGGGCTGTGGTCATGGAACTCAGCGCCGACTACCTCCGTGAGAAGCTGCGGCAGGACCTGGAGGCAGAACATGTGGAGGTGGAGGACATGACTCTGAACCGTTGCACGACCAGCTTCCGAGTCCTGGTGGTATCGGCTAAGTTCGAGGGAAAGCCACTGCTTCAGAGACACCGGCTGGTGAACAAGTGCGGTGAACAAGTGCGTAGCTGAAGAGCTCCCGCTGAAGAGCTCCGGCACATCCATGCCTTTGAGCAGAAAACTCTAACCTCAGAGCAGTGGACCCGACAGTGGCGGAAGTGAGGAACCCAGACCAGACAGGCATTAAATTTTAAACCTGGTCCAGCTGGTTTCAGTGTGCTGTTTGAAGATTCTGAGGCCGCGTCAAGGATGCGGCTTTTCCCTGACTCCTCCAGCCATTGTTTTGGCAAATTTGGATGGATTTCTTCCCTGAGCCGTCTAGGTCCCAACTTAAACCGATGAAAATTCTGTACTTAAAGTCTCTGCCAAGGCTGCCTTGTAAAAAAAAAAAAAAATGTTTTTTGACAAGTTGAGCCTAAGGAACAAATTATTTTATTTACAACTCATTTCTCCAACATTTGCTTAACTGACTTCCATGGTTGAATCAGTTGACACTGACTTTCTGAAAAGCCATTCCCAGATGTGAAGATTAATGATGGTCCAGACAACAGCAGCAAACTTGAGATGAGGAAAGCAAGAAGTCATGTGTTTGGTGACCAAACTGTACCGCTAGTCAAGATCTCCTGAGATGACATTCTGGGTCTTGGAAAAAAAAGTACCAGCTAGCTATGAGCATCCTCTGTCACATGAAAGAATGGGAAAAGTCAAGAAAATGTAGGCAGCTAGATCTGCTGGCTACAGGAGAGGAACGGTGAACTGAGATGTGAGTTTCAAAATAGATCCTGTGGGTCTAGCAGTAGGTAATAGCACTTGCCACTGGTCTTGATGCTGAATTTGATCCCCAGGCCTAACATGATGGAAAGAAAGAACCGGTTCATCTTTCTCAGGAACAGTTGTCCTCTGACCTCTGTATGTGTGTTGTGACAAGTATGACACACAAAATAAACACATGTATATATATATTTTTAAATTTAAAATAAGCCCTGTGAATAGCTGACTCATGCTGAGGCTGATGCAGGAGGATCGCAGGTTTGAGGGCAGCCTGTACTATACATAGACTCTGTCTCAATTAAGAAAACAAAGTCATAGAACAGGATAGACTATCTCACCTCATTTTGACTTCTTCTGAAACCCTTCTACAAAGGCCTAAAGAACAGAGATTTTGAAAAGCACAGAAGTTTACACAGGTCGAGAAGAAAGACAGCAGCAAAACTGATCCTAGAGGCTGGAAAGAGAGTGAACAGGCTGGAAATCAGCCTTGGGGGCAGAAAGAACGTAAAGCCCCAGTCTAACAAGGAGGAGGTTGACAACAGGATTTACACTGTGAAATCCTGAGAAGAAAAGAAAAGAAAAGAAAAAAGAAAATTGACTCAGGAAATGGCAGCTCCAATTCTGGAACTGGGGTTGAGAAGGTGTTTTTAGTTATTGCTGCTAAAATAAGGAAGGCTGGCAGAGAGCTGCAGAGAAGTCCTATAGTTAGCTGCTGGAGCCGTTTCCTGCCTTCTTCCTGGCTGAGCAATTGCTTCTGGAGACAGAATTCTCAGGAGCTGCTGGCATAGCTGCGGGCCTGGAAGTGTTCTAAAGATAGATTCAGAAAATGTATGCATCTAGAATGTTGGGGGTCCAGGGCCTGCCAACTGCTCACCCTCCCTGCTGATTCTTTTTGAAATCTGAGCAGTCCACTGACCCACCCTTGGTGAGCTGGCCAGCTCCTCCCATGAAGATCCTAGCTCATTCACCTACCCACAATGCTTCTCCCACTTCTTAACTCTGACCACAGCTGCTATCTGAGGAAAACTTTGAAAATTGACTTATTAAATAAGAAAAACTAGGATGGTGGGGGAAAGGCTATACAGGAGAGGATGAAAGACCAAAGATCAGACAAAAATGATTGCTAACTCCCTTAGCAAGTTATAGGCAACATTGTAGCTGTGAAACAGAAACAGGTTATAATAAAACAGCTTAGGGAGATTTGTTTAGTTTTATTTTGTCCTGTGTTTGTTTTTCCAGGCAGGGTTTCTATGTGTAGCCCTGGCTTTTCTAGAACTCAAATCTGTAGACCAAGTTGGCCTCAAGCTCGGAGATCTTCCTGCCTCTGCCTCTCCAGTGCTAGGATTAAGGGTACGTGCCACCACTGCCACCTGGCTAAACTTTTTTTTCTGTTTAGGGAAATTTAAAAATTTTTGGAAAAAAATGCAACAGTAGTACATGTTTTTAAAAACAAGCAGGCAAGCCGGGCGGTGGTGGCGCACACCTTTAATCCCAGCACTTGGGAGGCAGAGGCAGGCAGATTTCTGAGTTTGAGGCGAGCCTGGTCTACAGAGTGAGTTCCAGGACAGCCAGGGAAACTCTGTTTCGAAAAAAAAACAATAAATAAATAAATAAATAATAAAAACAAGCAGGCATGCTGACAGTGCAGCGCAGCGGTAGAGGGGTTGCTCAGCACACAAAAGACAGGAGGGAAGAATATTGACCTGGAACTCAGGAACTCCAGTAGGCTCCCTGGAAAATAGCAGATAAACCAAGAGGTCACCAACAATGACATTCAATCAGGCAAGAGTGACATGAGTTTTCAGATTTGACATCCTATGGAGGAGTGTTCTGAACAACAAATATCATGGACTCTCATTAAGACACACTGTGTGAGATTTCAGAAACCTCTAACAAACAGAGTCTATAACTTCCAGAGGCACGAAATGGGCCTTTCCAAAAAGAACAAGCATGAAGGTGACTTGGATTTGTTTTTCATGAGCAACCCTAGAAGCTGGAAGACAATACTTTCACAAACCTGAAAGAAACTGACTTCTTTTTGTTTGTTTGTTTGGTTTTTTGTTTGTTTGTTTGTTCTTCGAGACAGGGTTTCTCTGTGTAGCCCTGGCTGTCCTGGAACTCACTCTGTAGACCAGGCCAGCCTCGAACTCAGAAATCTGCCTGCCTCTGCCTCCCAAGTGCTGGGATTAAAGGCGTGCACCACCACCGCCCAGAAGAAACTGACTTCTTAAGATTATAGGCCCAGCAAAACTACCAGAAGTGGTAAGATAGAACAAGGATAGATGCAGTAGGGATGTGTGTCCTACACCTTTTTATAGGACAATACTAAGGGACACATTCCATTAAAATAAGAATAGGCAAGGGCTGGCAAGATGGCTTAGTGAGTAAAGATACTTGTTGTCAAGCCAGACAGGCTGAGTTGGTGCTCTAAGATCCACATGGTGGAGGAAGAGAACCAATTCCTCAAAGTTGTCTTTTACCTCTATGTGTATACCCCGTCTACTTGTGCCTGCACACACACACAAATAAATAAGTGGGATACATTTAAAAAAAAATTACATGAAACATAGGCAGGATGGATACAAGTTTCTACAAGTTAAAATTGACCAGCTTAAAAGAAAGTTACAAATTTTAATGTCAGATATAAAAAGCACTTATTTAGAATAAGGAAAGAAGTCACAACAAATTACAAACTTGGAAACCATCTTAAAAGATCACAAATGTCTCCAAATTCAGGAAAGTAAGAATGCTTTTTACCAGTAACTGCTTTTTATTTCAGGTCATTTTTAAAGGTACATTGTATTTATTTAATTTGTACATGAATATGCCTGCAAGATAGTTTGCATGTGGAGGTCAGAGAATAATTGGTCTTCTTTTTCTTCCACATGGGACTATAAATTGAACTCAGTTGTCAGGCTTTTGGTTTTTGCTGTTTTGGTTTGGTTTTTGTTTTGTTTTGTTTTGAGACACAGTTTTTAAGCGCCCTAACTGTTCAAGACTGTCCTTGAACTTACAGAGATCCACCTGTCTCTGCCTCCCTGAGTGCTGGGATTCAAGGCACGCACCATCATACCTGGCTCAGGTTGTCAGGTTTAATGGTAAGAGTCTTTTCTCATTGAGCCACCTCATTGGCTCTTTTACATATTTTTTCCCCTAAGCAAGTTTTAGTGTGCAGCCTTGGCTGTCCTGGAGCTTGCTATGTAGATCAGACTGGCCTCAAACTCACAGAGATCTGCCTGCCTCTGTTTCTAAAAAACTCCTTGACTGGCTGTTCCTGGCTCTGCCCACTTTGAGCTGCATTCATCTTCCTGAACTACCCACAGACTTCTGATGTTGACCAGGTTTGGGCAAGTCATAAGGGGACACCTCTCTGGACTTGTTCTTGTGACTCAACCCAGTGGGTAGATAGATGGAGGAATCATTGTAGCCATTACTACAGTAGTAGATCACATGACAATTGAACTATAAGGTGACTGTGAATTAGGTAAACACCTCTTGCCAAACCTCAGTGAAATGTATCATCAAGAATTGAACATTCCCTTAGTCAGGCCCCAAAGCTCCTGAAACCATTCAATAACACTATAGGAAACTGTGTGACGGTGTGGAGGGAGAGGAGGGGAAGGGAAAAGAGAGAGAGAGGAGAGAGAGAGAGAGAGAGAGAGAGAGAGAGAGAGAGAGAGAGAGAG
>NW_021604620.1:343699-365025 GCF_004785775.1 Grammomys surdaster | reverse complement strand
AGAGAGAGAGAGAGAGAGAGAGAGAGAGAGAGAGAGAGAGAGAGAGAATATGGAATCCAGTCCAGAAGACAACCTTGGGTGCCATTCTTTAGGTGTCTGCCTTTCCTTTCCTTGATTTTTCTTTCTTTTTCCCTCCTTCCCTTCCTTCCTTTCTTTCTCCCCTTCTCTTCCTCCTTCTCCTCTTCCTCCTCTTCCATTAGACTGAGTCTTTTACTGGCTCCAATTAGGTTAGGCTGGCTGGCAGTGAGCCCCAGGGATCTTGCTTGTCTTTTCCTCTCCAGCAAAGGAACACCACCATGCCTGGTTTTTTATTTAGATTTGCCTGGGTTCTGAGGCTGAAACTTTGTGTTTACAAGGTAAGTGCTTTACCGGCTGAGATATCTCTTTTAAAGCTTTGGGTCTCTTTTTTAAAAATATATTTATTTGATTTAATTTTATGTGTGCCCCGAGTGTATATCTGTGCACTATGTATGCACAGGAGACTGCTATCAGAAGACCTGTCTGATCCCCTAGAATTAGAGGTACAGATGCTTGTGTGCCACTGTGTCGACGCTAGGGACTGAACCCTGGTCCTCTGCAAGGGGAGTAAGTGGCCTTAAAAGCTGAACCATGTCTCAGCCCCGCCTCCACCTCTTTAAACACTTAGGTACTTGGAATTAAGCCTCATCTTAAGCACAGGAGATGCTGCTGGTGCTGGGAAAACAGACGCTAGTCATACTGGGAAAGACTTGATGAACGTGAGTGAGATGGGATGACTTGGCAGCTGCTACATGAACACGAACACGCCACACCCCTCTGGGGTTTTGTTTGTTTGTTTGTTTTTTGTTTTTTTGTTTTGTTTTGTTTTGAGACACTACAGCTGAGACTGGCCTAGGATTCACTTTGCCTCAAACTCATTCAGTTCCTCCTACCTCGGCCTCCTCCCAAGTACTGGGCTTAGAGGTGTGTGCGGCTAAAAGAGAACCCTGGAGACAAACTTCTTTAAGGCTTCCTTTACATCTGGAAGTGTCAGCTCTCAGGCAGGAAGCTGTCTTCCTCTTACTCATCTTTATGTTCCTGTTTGGTAAGTAGTGCTTAACAAACAGAAGATCCATGAACCAATCTGGCCAAGAATTCTTGGATCGCCCTGCTGCTCCGCTATTGTCCCCAAGAGCTGTTCGAACTTTGCAACTCTGAGTAAACACAGCTGCCATTTTTAAAGAGGATAGGGGCTAGAGCCATCGATGGCTCAGAGTTAAGAATATTCACTGTTGTGTTGGAATGAAGCTCACATCCAGATAGACCACACCAGGCCAAAGCAGTTCCACGTGGCAGAGGTTTTATTAGGAAAGAATGGGGACACAGAGGAGAGAGAGAAAAGACAAGGGAAAAAAAGGTGGAAGGTGGGGAAAGGTTAGCCTTTTAAGTTCCCGGGTGAGTGTGAGGAGTGGGTTCCAAGAAGGTATGCAGGGTTGTCATGGCAATAGAGGTCACCTATGTGTGACATTCCTGAATTTGGAGCAGGTTTGCCAAGCTGGCTCTGGATACCAGCACTTACTGTTCCTCTAGAAGACTGAGATTCAATTCCCAACACCCATACTGGACAGCGCACAACTACTTGTAACTCCAGCCCTAGAGGATCTGATACCGTGTGTGCCCCTCCCAACCCCAAATACATTATCTGGGGTTTACTCAGTAGTAGGTTGCTTGTCTGTGAGACACTATTTGCTCACTGTATCCCCTCCTCTCAAGAAAGGAGGATAATAGAGCCTCTGGCTTCCAAAACAAGGCCATAGTGGTCCACTCTGGACCCAGACCTGTTGGACTGGTTGGAGACAGCTAGGCCAGGACTTAATCAGATTGGAACAAAGGGGACAGGGAAGGTCAGTCTGAGTCTGGCGGAAGCTTCTTTGAATGAAATGGTTCACTCTGGTTTGCAGAGGGAGATTCTTTCAAGGCACAAATCGTTCTTAATGTTGCAAATGCCCAGCGCAGTCTGAGAGGAATAGGTCACAATTTGGATGAAGACCCCTTTGTGAACCTGACGCAGAGGAGTTTGTTCTCTCAGACCTTAATTTTGTGGGTGATTTGTCCTAGAGGAATCACCTGGTGCACTTTTAGTCTTCGGATGAGTAACACAGGTTAAGAAAAATCTTCCGTGAGCCTTGAGTGCACTGTCACAGGCTGGGGGCTGAGTGAACTCATGCATGTGACTCAGGAACTCGACAGCAAACAGGGAGTACCTCTGTGGTCACCCCAGAGAGACCCAAAGCCCAGACAGGCACAGCACTCCATGAAATTGCGCCATTCAAGAGGCCAGTGTACCAAGTCAGGGGCAGAGTAGGGAGCACAGAGCTAGTGACCGCTCCTTCCTAAGCTTGTGCAACTGGCTCTCAGTCACCTGCCTGTGGGGCAAAGGGAGCCAAGCCTGTTAGTTCTGGAGACCACACTGTCCTCATCAGGCCCAGCTTGCCAGCCTAACTTCTTCCTTTGCTGCTGTTCCTCTGTGTGTAGAAGGAAGATAACTGTTCCCTGAGTGTGAGGTTTTCAGGGATTTCCCTCCTGGCAGAGAGGGAGTTAGTAGTGTAACCACAGGGCTTGGGTCTCACCCAGCCGACTCCTTTCTTATGGACATGGCTCTGGAGAAGGTATAAGGCAAAGTTGGGTCACATAGCAGGGGACCTTCCTACTAGAACCCAGGTGTTCCTCCAGCAATCCACAAACTTGCTTTCCTAAAACAGATCTGTCCCAACTGGGCTGACACATCTGGCTTGCACATCTGGCTTGCCAGCTTCCCGTGTCTACCCCACCCTCTCATCACTTGCAGCCTCCAGTGACAGCACCGCACAGCCTGGCTTCTAAACCACTGAGGCTGTGACTTTTTTTTCCAGACTGGCCAAAGACCCTCATTGCCATAGTCACCTCAGTGTGGAGACTGGTGACAGGAAGATACCTGGCAGCAAAGTGAGGAGGGATGGGAGAAGATGGTAGGGTGAGGTGGCAATCCTCCTGCCTCAGTCTCCCCCAAGCACCACCATACCTGGTTGTCTGGGGGGTTTCTCTTGGCTATACTAGGGTCACCGGCTCTGGACCAGGGAGACAGAAGAGATTACATGACCTTTTGAGTTTATCTTACCAGAGCATCAACTATTAATACAGCTTTGCTGTTGCTGGATGCCAGCCAACGTGGTGTTTACCTGGAATCTCTGTCTTTCCCATGGTTGTTTAGAGGAGGAATCTGCCATGCTCCTCTCCTGCTGGATTCCTCTTTTTACACCAGAAGAGTATAGGGGCAGGCATAGAGCACTCGGGAAGCCATCCTATCACGTTTCCTTTCTACAAGCAATCTTGTTAGCATGAAATAATGGCTTTCTTTACGACATTCTCTCTTTTCCTTTTTTTCCCCTTGAAAATTAAAAACAAACAAACAAAGTTACATTTGTTTATTTTCTCTCTGTGCAAGAGCACGCAGGTACAACGGAGCACATGTGGAGGTCAGGACAGCCAGTGGGAGCCTCTCGTCTTCTACAGTGTGGGTCTGGGGTTTGAACTCAGGTTGTCAGACTTGGCAGCAGGCACTTTTGCTCACCACACCATCACAGTTTCATATGTAAATATCATTCTGTCTTGCTCATAGTCTTCTCTCTTGTCCTTCTTCCCAGGTTCTTCCTGGTTCCTTTACGCTAAAACAGTCTCCCTTTTTTTTTTCTTTCTTTCTTTTTTTTTTTTTTTGTTGTTGTTTTGTTTTTTTCGAGACAGGGTTTCTCTGTGTAGCCCTGGCTGTCCTGGAACTCACTCTGTAGACCAGGCTGGCCTCGAACTCAGAAATCCGCCTGCCTCTGCCTCCCAAGTGCTGGAATTAAAGGCGTGCGCCACCACCGCCCGGCTAAACAGTCTCCCTTCTGCTTTCATGCCAAACACATGCTGCAATGAGAGAAACGTTCCCCCATTCTCTTTTTTTTCTCCCCCTCCCTCCCCTCGGATCTCCCCCTCCACACACATTCCATGTTCTGCATATATATGCATGTATTTATATTTAAATCTAGATTTCACAAATGAGGGAAAAAAAACCGTTAAATGAAGATGGGAGGGGGAGTAGCTCCTCATTAACTCAGCAAGAAGCTGGTGATTGGTGGGAGTAGGAGCTATGCTGTGATTGGTCCAAATTCAAGCCTTATTTGCATGCCACTTCACCTTCGGAGTGTTCAGCTCACTTTCTGAAACAGCTGTGCTGCCGCTGAGCCAGCCTGCCTCCGTCTTGGGCTTAAAGCCATCCTGTAGTAAAGACAGACTAGGTTCATTCCCGTTTATGATTAAACCTCTGTTTCTCAAGGATTAGGCCATGCCTCAACTGTAAACTTAACTACAAATGCTTCCAGGAACCATTTCCTGTTCCAGGAAATGACAACCGTGCCTTTGTTTTTAAAAGTTAGTATAACCATCTTGCAACCCTACCTTTGTTTCAAAAAGTTGTTATGACTAACTTGTTATGTTCTACTTCTGTAACCCTGCCTATTTTGTTCCCTAAGTCCCCCATTTAGAAACTCTCTATCCTGAGCTATAAAAACCTATCTTTCTCACATCCAATGCTAACCTCTTGAATCTTGCCTTAGGGAGAGACAGCCTGTGTACGTGAATTAAAAAAATAAAAGCGGTCTTTAGTTAATTGCTTGCTTTAATTAATCTGGCCACGATGATTTGGGTCAGTGGTCTTTCTCCATGAGTCTTTGGGATTAACCTGCCCCTTGCCTCTGAATCATTGAAGCCAGTAAGAGGATTCTCCTGAATAGTCTTTTCTTGCCTACTTGAGATCTTCATCACAGGTAGAGCTGGCTGAGCGGCTAACACAAAGGAGACAACGGGTACTAAGTACAACAATGGTAACCGCAGTAGAGGTGAAAGGGTTCTGAAGAGTTCCAGAAAGTAACTGGAGGCAGAAACAGGTAGGGTGAGGGTGGGGGAAGCTGCTGAGATCAGGAAGATCAGCAGAAGCAGCCAAGAGGAAGTGGGGAGCTATGACTGGGGAATGTGGAAGGTTGTGGGGAGCAGAAAACCAGTGTGGGGAGCTGAGGAAGCTGGGAGTGAGTGTGTGTGGCTGACATAGGCACAGCCACGTCAAGGGTTGCAGCCTCAGACACACTGGACAATGGCAAAGCCTTCTCAGGCATTCTCGTGTAAACGTAATAGTGTGAGCCAAGAAATGTTCACCATAGCTTTCTACCCCCAGATATTTACAGCTTAAAGATAGGGCTCCCCTCCAGGGACTGCTCCTACTGAGATAAACTAACCTTGTCTTTTTGATTTAGCTGTATGCCCCAAACCCTGACACCTTGTTTATCTGTAATTAATAACCCCACTTCCTTATTCAACTGTGTGCAATTATCCAGCGTCTCTCTTCAACCGTATACAAAAAGCATGCTTAGCTTCCCAGGTCCTGTGGTTCCTCTATCCGAGAGTCTGGACCACTCAAGCGTAGCTGTTTCTGTGTCTGCGTGTCCTTGTTCTTTTGCTACCCCTTAAGAGCTGAGAGTCCTGATATCCAAGAACCAAGTACTGTTAACTCTGGATGCTATTAGGAGATAGGGTCCTCCACACCTAATCTTATAAGAACTGTAATGCTGGCCACTGCCTGTCACCACCAAGGCCAGCTGCTGTCACAAGTCCTGGCCTCTGTGTGTGGGCCCTCAGTACTCAAAGGCCTTGAGCTGTCAGTCAGAGAAGCTGACTATTTCAGGCCCCAGAGACTGGCTGGCCTTCTGAGCCTATGCCTTCTCCTGTCCTTCCTACGCATGACCGCGGGGTGGGATTTTATGTTCACTGGTGATCTCCCCTTGGCTGTCTCTTTGTTATTCAGAACATCTGCTACTTCTTTCTTCTGAGAATTCTGGTGAGTATAAAGGTTCTGTCACCAAAAATGAGCCTTGACTGATAAAATGACATCTATGTTTGGTTTCAGGGTATTTTACATATCATAGCAGACCTGGCCTCCAGATTCTCCCATCATCCCTCAGTCCCTACCTGGCATACCCTGCCCCAACCCTGAACTTTATAGCCCAGGGGCTGGGCTGCCCTTTTTTGTTTCTCTCTCTCTCTCTCTCTCTCTCTCTCTCTC
Organism: Grammomys surdaster; assembly: GCF_004785775.1. Classification (NCBI taxonomy): domain Eukaryota; kingdom Metazoa; phylum Chordata; class Mammalia; order Rodentia; family Muridae; genus Grammomys; species Grammomys surdaster. The sequence goes on along the minus strand of NW_021604620.1, from coordinate 358,934 downwards.
TCTCTCTCTCTCTCTCTCTCTGTGTGTGTGTGTATGTGTGTGTGCCTGCTCTTTCTTTCTCTCTCTTCCCCTTCTCTTCTCTCTCCCTTCCCAAGGAGACTTCCCTGGCCTCCTCCCTTGGGAGCCTGAGAGCAGCTTCCCAATAAACCTGTATTTAATATAATCTAATATAGCTTGAATTGGCTCATTTCACCAGCAGAGAAATAATTTATCAGTCCAGAAACTATGAACCTACCACTTCTAATCTTCCCGGAAAGATTGCTATGGGCTGGCCAGGACCTGGGACTCCGTATCCCATGGGGTGAGATAGGGAGGCTCTTGTGTAGAGCTCCAGCTCAAGCCTTGGGGTCTCAGGTCCTATCCTCAAGCCCAGGCCCAGCGGTAAGTGCCAGGCTGCAGTGGGAAGCCAGGCCATACCTGACAACGGCAAGATGGTCCTGAAAGGCGGGCTAGGCTTCCTTAGAGAAGAAAGCCTATGCTGAGTGAAACATCAAGGTGGGGTGCTCGGAAGATGCCTGATGCTTCCCTCTCTACTCCATCCTGTTCCCTTCGCCCACTCTTCCCAGCCCTCTTTCCCACATCAGTTTCTGAGCTATGAGTTTCTGGAAGGCTATAGAGCAGCTGGCTCTCCTCCTCCTACCTGTGAGAACACAGGCCTGCTATTTAAGACCATGGTCACTGTTAAAAGGCTTTATCCCACTCTGCAGAGGCCAGGCCACACTTCCTGCAGCTCTCTCTCTGGGACAGTTAGGAAGCAGTCTTATGTTACCTGACTTTTCCATGTTCTTTGTTGTGCAGGCTATGTTGAACTAAATCACATGTTGTGAAACATGAAGCCCTTGCCTCCTCCCCCCCTACCCCCCCACCCCCTTCCACCTCTCAGACCCATAAAGATCAAATATTTCCTTTGTTCTTGGGATTTTACTCTTGGATTTTCTCTGAAGAGGCTCTTCTGGCCTCACCCCCATCCTTCTCAAGGCTACCTTTCTCCCCGCCCCCTCTTTTTAATTAATTAATTTATTTTATTTATATGAGTACACTGTAGCTGTCTTCAGACACACCAGAAGAGGACATCAGATCCCATTACAGATGGTTGTGAGCCACCTTGTGGTTGCTGAGAATTGAACTCAGGACCTCTGGAAGATCAGTCAGTGCTCTTAACCACTGAGCCACCCCTCTAGCCCTTCTTCCTATCTCTTTTCTAATAAAGTTCCTCTCTAGATTTTAAAAACAAGCCCTTCCTTCCCTTTAAAGTTTCTGTCAGGTCTGACTGTGTGTGTGTGTGTGTGTGTGGTGTGTGTGTGTGTGTGCGTGTGTGCCTGTATGTATGCATATGTGTGTGGATGTGTGTACATGTGTGCATGTGTGTGCACATATGTGTGCATGTATGTTTGTACATGTGTGTGTGTGCATACATGTGCATGTGTGTGTGCATGCCTGTGTGTACATGTGTGTGTGTGTATGCTCTTGCACCTTGAGGCCTGCTTATGGTTTTGAAATCCTTTCTCTTAATAACCCTATTTCGAAAGAGAAAGTAACAGCTTTCCTTTCCTGGGCGGAAGGATGGTGCTCTTCTGCTGCTGCCATGACAACCCCCCCTCATCCCCACACAGCATCTACCTGTTGACTTCAGTGAGTATAACGCCGAAGTCAGCATTTGCTCTGTGACTGCCCACAATGGCCTCTTCACTGTTTTCCCCAAGCTGGGGCTTTATTTTATTTTTTTTAATCCATCTCTCAATCAACCATCCTTCTTTCCTTTAGTTTTCTTTTAATATTTGTGTTTTTGGCCTTCTGTCCCCCTCTCCCACCCAGGGTATTTTGGTTGTCTGCTTGGTGGTGGTTCTGTTTTTCAGCATAGGAAGCTTGCCCTTCCCTCTCCACACATAGGAAGCAGTACCACCTGTCTTGACAAGCTCCTTTGGGAAAGCACCCTGGTCCTGCTCTGCACACCCCAGCTGCCTCAGGAAATGCTTGTGAGTCCAGGTGGGGCAGCTAGCAGGTGGCAATATAAGAGAGACCAGCGGAGTGGATTGAGAAATCTGTTTACAGGGTGCGGGGAGGTGTAAGGAAATAGCCAGGAGGTCTGTTGTACCAGGGCCTACACCATCTAATTTGAAACTTTACACCATTTTACCAGGGTTCTATTAAACATTAAATCATTTACATGTTAATGAGATGGATGTATCTGTTTCTCTCACAAAATGCAACCCAAAGGTTATATTAATCTGTTACTTACATGCTGAAGAATGATGGCAGGAAAAGATTAAGTCTTTGTTTTCCATAATCAAACCATTATATCTTAAAAGGAGAAACCTTTGCATGCTCAGCCAAACAGTGCAATTCTAGCCTGGGATAACCTCATATCTGAGCAGAGCTGCCAAGGCAGCCTTCACTGGCCCTGTATGGGATGACAGCCTGCTCCCTGCAAAGTGTGCATGCTGTGTGTCCAGAACCACGGCTACAGAGAGTTGACCTTGGGAGGTGCCCCTAAAACCTCTTTTGTTGACTCATACACTTTTTTTTAAAAAAAAATTAAGATTTATTTATTTTATGTATGTGAGTACATCGTCATTCTCCTCAGACGCACCAGAAGAGGGAATCAGATCCAAATACAGATGATTGTGAGCCACCACATAGTTGCTGGGAATTGAACTCAGGACTTCTGGAGGAACAGTCAGTGCTCTTAATCGCTGAGCCATCTCTCCAGCCCAACTCATACACTTTTAAATTAATTTTTGTCAATTTTATGTTCCGAAATCTTTTAGTGTCACTAACCCCTACCCTCTAGCTCCCCTCTCCCGCACTGTTACCCTACATGTGTACGGCTCACAACCTGCAGTTGATGAAGCTTTGATATAGGCTGTGTGACTTGCCTGAAGCCACACAGCGAAAGTCAAAGTTTTCTCAAGTAGTAAGCCAGTTGCTAGGGCTCCGGGCTAAGATTCTGTCTCTGGTTTTCTTCTAGTGTCAAAAAATTCAAGCAACCAACCAGAGGTGGCGACCTACACCTTTAATCCCAGCACTAGGGAAGTAGAGGCAGGTGCATCTCTGAGTTCGAGGACAGCCTGGTCCATTACAGATCAGCTTCCAGGACAGCCATTGCTACATGGAGAAATCCTGTCTCAAAAAAAATTTTTTTTTAAATTAGTTTTATTTCTGTTTACTAAAAGCACGGATTGGGTTGGAGAGATGGCTCAGTGGTTAAGAGCACTGACTGCACTTCCAGAGGTCCTGAGTTCAAATCCCAGCAACCACATGGTGGCTCACAACCATCCGTAATGAGATCTGATGCCCTCTTCTGGTGTGTCTGAAGACAGCTACAGTGTATTCATATATAATAAATAAATAAATCTTTAAAAAAAATAAAAGCACGGATTGTTTTTTAAGCTATGGCTTTCCAGTTTGTTCATGACAACCCTTTCTAAAAGTGAAAGTTGGGGCTGGTGAGATGGCTCAGTGGTTAAGAGCACTGACTACTCTTTCAGAGGTCATGAGTTCAAATCCCAGCAACCACATGGTGGCTCACAAACATCTGTAATGATATCTGATACTCTCTTGTGGGGTGTCTGAAGACAGCTACAGTGTACTTACATATAATAAATAAATAAAAATTAAATTCTAAAAGTGAAAGTTTGGAGTCTCTTTGAGTGCCTTCAAATAAGATAATGGGAAGCAGACTGCATCTACTCAAAGGAAGTTATGTTCTTCTTGATCCAATACTTATGAAATGGAAAACGCTGGGCCGGGCCGCTACATGCAAAGGAAAGACGATCTCTAATTTATTTAGAGTATCGTCATAATTACTTTAATTCACATGTGTACTAAAACTAACAGACAAAAATCTTCCATTGCTTGCTCAAATTAAAACTGAATGGAAAGGAAGTAACAGACCGGTGTCGCTGACCACCTTTGAGTGGGTGAACTGTGGGTGATGTTTACTTCTTCTTACACCACTCCTAAAGTCTAATGCTTCCGTGACAATAACAGCATTTTCTCCAACAATCAATGACAATGCACAGTTACAGTTTACTGTGTGGGCGAGAGGGGCTCAGTGGCTAAGAGCACTGGCTGCTCTTCCAAAGGACCTGGGTTCAGTTTCCAGCACCCACGTGGCAGCTCACAGCTGTCTGTAACTCCAGGATCTGATCCCCTCACACAGATACACACGCAGGCAAAATACCAATGCGCATAAACAAATAACTATAAAAAAGAAACCAAGTGGTTATTTTGGCTCCAGTCAGAGGGATATGTTACACTGTGGCGGGGAAGGCAGAGGGAAAGAGCCTGAGGCATCAGGTTGTGTCTATGATGGGGAAGCAGAGAAAGATGAAGGGTGGTTTCAGCTTGCTTCCTCATTTTATTCAGTCCAAGACCCCATGGTGTGGTATGTGGTAGGACTGCCCACATTTAAGGTGAATCTTCTCATCTCAAGCAAGCTCATTAATATGGTCCCTCGAAGGGTCAGCCAGAGGCTAACCTAGTCTACATCATTTCCCATGGGTCTATCCAAAGCCTTGTCTCCTAGGTGATTTTAGATCCTGTCAAATGGGTAGCATTGGCTGTCATCATAGTGACGGTTGTTGCTTATCATCTATTCACCCAAACCCCTTTACTTTGTGCTGACCTCTGGGTAGCTGTGATTTTTATGGGGTGAAACATGACCGGGACCCAGGAGCCGACGATATGCAGCTCTGCATACACGCGTAACAGAAAGAGAAAATGTGCAACCCAGGGGTTGAGAGATCTCTGTGACAAGTCTTCTATCTACTGTAGGCTGGAGTTGTGAAAATTTTAACATCTTCCCAAAGCTACCTGAAGCTAAGACAGGACTGAGGTGGGTTGAGGGGTTTTGGGGTTGGGGGGGGGACACACCAAACTTTGGTGCAAGGAAATCCTGGTGACAATATTGGCACTGCCATCTGTGGAGCAACCTTTGGGCTGCAGCTTCCTTATGGGAAAACAAGGGTGTTATACAGGGTTTTCTAGTGGAAAAGAACCAAGATAATGTGTGTGTGTGTGTGTGTGTGTGTGTGTGTGTGTGTGTGTGTGTATTATAAAAGGGCTTCTCTTGAATTGGCTTACATGATACGGACTGGATAGTCCAACAATGGCTATCTGCATACTAGAATGGTAGAGAACCAGGTTCCCACCCAGGAAATTTTAACAGACTTCACCCAGTGCCCCAAAGCCTACAATCTCCCTGGAGCATTGCTGGTGCTGAGTCCTCAATGAAAGGTCAACAATAGCTGGAATCTGACTGACATCAGTGGCAGCAGCTATAGTTGCTGTCACTCAGAACAGAGAGGTTCTGGGCTTACCTCCTAGCTCTGGTTTACCACTCCGCCTCTTTTTTACTTCTTACATTTTTTTTTTTTACATTTGTTTTGTGCAGGGTGTGTTATATATCACAGCACTTGTGTGGAAGTGAAAGGACAACTTGCAGGACTTGGTTCTTTCTTTCCACCATGTGGATTCTGGGACTCAAACTCTGGTTGTTAAGCCTGGTAGCAAGTTCTTTATCTGCTGAGCCATTTCACAGCCAGACCCCCTTCCACTTCATCCAGGAAGCCGGCCTGTTTTAAGGTGTTGATCCCATTCAAGGTCCTTTCTGCCTACTTACCATCCCACTTGTCAGCTGTCTTTGGAAACAAGCTCACAGATACAGGTACTCTTCTTTCTCCAGTCCTAGGCATCTCTCAATCAAGCTGACATCTGAGACCAACAACGTGTGTAAGGATACCTGCTTCGCAGACCAGTCAAAGCTGCCACACAGCCCCTTAGGGCCTGGCATGGTGTAAGTCACATGCAGCTTTGCCTAGAACGGTGCTTTATGTAACTCTTCCTTCCATTCCTCCAGAATCCCTTCCCTTGGGCTACGTGGAGATCAGCTTGCTGTAAGACTGTCAAGTCAAATCCCTTAGGACTTCCTGTTCATGGGAAAGTCCCCACCTCTGCACACAACCCTTCCTCTGGCTTGCAGGTACTTGAAATCCAATCTTAGAAAGCTAGTCCTTTGCTTCTTCTCATCTCCTGTTTGGCCCTTACATCTTTAAGCAGATGTAAGACAGCGTTTGCTCTGTTATCTGAAGCCCTTTTGGTCTTTCCAGACATCTTCCCTAAACCGCTCAGCTGGGGAGGGAAGAACAATGAATTATCCTGTGAAGCTCTCGCCTTGAATCAGCTGGAACTTCTAACTCCAGACACTCCCGTGCTGCCTTTCAAACGTTTTGCTGTCTCAGATGTGATACAGTTAGTTAATCTGCCTCTGTGCAAATCACGTGGGAAGACCCTGCACTGTGTCCCAAGGGCATACAGTAGACAGATGAAGCCACAAACCATCCTTACAGTAATTATGTCTCAAAATGTGTGTGTGCATAAAAACAGTTGTATATCTGAGGCTCATTTTTATGTGGGCATCTGGGCTGCACATTTGTTAAATCTAGTGACTCTGGATGGGTCAGAGTCACACTCAGGGCCTTGCTGCTTCTCAGCTTGGCTTGATGACACCCATGCGTTTTTTTCTAATTCTACCTGTTTGTCTAATCTTTCCTTGGCATGCTGGTCTTGAGGATCACGGATGAACACGGGGAGTTAAGAGCAGGGTATGGACATGCCTAACTTGCAAACATTGAGTGTCATGGAGTCGGCATGGCCCTGGAAGTAGCCTCCTCTTTGGCTGCTCACATTCACTTCAGGAAGGGAAAGAGAAGATATTTTTGTAGGCTCTGACTTGGGAATGTAGTTCTCAAGTGCGGGGACAGTCTAAACCAATTCCCTGATTTGGGGGCATGCAGAGGTCTACGGGGACACAAGAGAACATCTAGATCCCTGCTTTCTCCTTCTAGAGACCCAGGTTCTAAGGATGCTGAGTAGAGACACTGCTCCACTGAAGAGTGGCTGCCTGAAGAGTTCTTTGCCTGACCCGAGAGCAATTTTAGTTTCTACACTTTCATGGGGGCATGTGAACTGTGGGCAGTGAGGCTAGAGCTGCCCTTAAAGGAGTTGGCCCAGTGGATGTGGTAGAAAGAAATGCAGATGTGAGGAACAGACACCAGCCCTGAGTGCTGGGATGGGTGCTGACTGAGCACAGGCCGGTAGGTGAGTCAGCAGGGGGCAATGTGCAGACTCACCTATGTCTCAGTTTCTCTCAGGGTGGAGGGTTGCCACAGAGGCTGAGGGAACTAGAAGGAAAAAGACAGACAATGCAGCTTAATGGGAAGCCTGTGGGAACAGGCAAGAGGGGCGAGCCCTGGATGTTGTGGGCAGGTCCCTGGCCAGCCTCCCAGGTGCTCTGGCCCCTGTGGCCCTCCTGTTGCCAGCTTCCATCTGCCTCCAGGAAAGGAAGATTAGGAATTTGGGACTCTACTGTGTATGGGATGGGGGGTGGGGGTAGGGGTGGGAGTAGGGGGTAGGGGTGGGGGATGGGGAGTGGGGATGGGGGTGGGGGAGGGAAGGTTGATGGATAAGGAGGCCCGTCTTTAGGAAACTAAATCACAGACACAAAAGTACTCTTTAAAAGCTGTTATTTTAGAACAAGCTAGAATTAAAGAACCCCTACCTCACAGTGTGAACTTGTTCCCAGACAGCCCATCCCTAGAAGGCAGATATAACCTTTTTTGTTTTTGTTTGTTTGTTTGTTTTTGTTTTTGTTTTTTCGAGACAGGGTTTCTCTGTGTAGCCCTGGCTGTTGTGGAACTCACTCTGTAGACCAGGCTAGCCTCGAACTCTTGAACTCAGAAATCCGCCTGCCTCTGCCTCCCAAGTGCTGGGATTAAAGGCGTGCGCCACCATCGCCAGGCCCAGATATAACCTTCTACTTCTTCTTTTTTTAAAAAACAATGACTGTGGTGGGTGAGTCCCTGCAGAAGTAACTCTGAGGGTTGTAATTACTGTCAAGCCCTATAGCCCTGGTTAGTTCAGCTCACAAATTGGCCCATGTCCACAGTAGCACCTAAGTATTTTTCTTGTTTATAGGGAAAAAAATAAATGGGAACACAAAGAGACTTGGCAGTTAGAGCAGGAGAGAGGACCCCAGGCAAGCTTTCTTCTAGGCTGAGGCTCATCAGGGTTTTGTTCTTTTGGGTTTTTTTTTGTTGTTGTTTTGTTTTTTTTACTTTTTTTTTTTTTTTTTAGAGAATTTGAGGGGGGGGGGGGGAGCTGAATTGCCATCCTGGGTTGGGAAACTTCCTTGGTTGGTGGAAGAATTTACTGTTTAGACCAGAGTTGGGAGAAGGACAAGTTTATTTAGTACACTGAAAAGGGCAGCAGCAGTGGAAATAATAGAACACAGCAATGTGGGCTTTCCACTGTGGAGGGAGGGAGCCGCCCTGGGTTAGGATAAGGTGCTGACCATGCATTTCCAGTACAGTTCCCTCCATGCACATGAGGGCAGGCTGCTGAGTGTCTGCTCAGGCGGCTAACACAGGCAGGACTTTCTGCTATTTGCTATTCAACTATATGGGTGGTGGAAGACAGTCAGCTTTTCATTATTTGTTTGTTTGGGGAACTGCTTCCTGGATCTGGCTTGTGCAGGGGACACACTCCCTTTCTGAGAGCTCAACCACAGGCTTCTCAAATGAGCCTGATAACCTTTTGTTTTAATAATGTAGATATATTCTTAAAGAGGAAATGCATCCCTGTGAATGTGGGGAAATGTGATGTCAGCCAGTATGTGTGTGTGTGTGTGTGTGTGTGTGGTGTCTGTGTGTGTGGTGTGTGTCCGTGTGTGTGTATATGTGTGTGTGTGTGGTGTGTCCTGTGTGTGTGGTGTGTCTGTGTGTGTCTGTGTGTATGTGTCTGTGTATATGTGTGTGGGGGTCAGTCATCAGGTAACGATGCTTGCTGCCAAGCCTGACAGCACCTCAGTTTGATTCTAGGATCCATGGGGAGAAGGAACCGATTCCAGCAGGTTGTTCTCTGACCTCATAGCCATGCCTACGTAGCACTTACTTACGTATAAAAGCACCAGGAGGAAGGGCCTATTCCCACCCTCAGTTTGAGGGCACCATCCTCATGTCCTGAAGGCATGGCAGCAAGTACGGGAGGCAGCTGGTCACACTGCACCCCAGTCCAGGAGGACTGGATAAAAAGGAGACAGGGAGCTGAGCTCTGGAATCCGTCTCTGTCTTCCTCCTGACATCAAACTTCTGCTTATTCTTGGTCAGCTTGATCACATCCGTGGTAGTTTATTGTGGACATCTTGTCTGGAGATCTTAGCTAAAACAAACAAACAAAACCCTCCACACTGAGTGGGGACTAGAGGAAAACCTGTCATGTAAGGAGAGCAGGAGGCTGCAATCACATGTTACACTGTCAGCTCAGTCCATGTGCTCTTCTGTAGAAAGGTATTTTCTTTCATTCATTTATGCCTTCATTATCTCCAAGTTCCTATTTTTTTATTACTTTTTGAATTAAGTTAGCATACAAAGTGATAGGTTTCATTAGGATATTTTCATATAGAGGTCATGACGCTTTTTTCTTTTTTAGTATTTATTTATGATTGTGCGTGTATGTGTATACAAGGTGTACGTGAAGGTACAGGAATGCCTCACCCTGCGTGTGGAGGCCAAAGAACAACCTCTGATGTCGGACCTCTGTTCTTTCCTGTTGCACTGTGCACTCTGAGCTGGGCTGTGAGCTTCTGGAGGGTCCCTCTGGTCCCATTTCCCATCTCACCATGGGGTGCTAGGACTACAGACCCACATCCTTGAGTCTGGTGTCTGACTTAAGTGCATTCCATGGCCGTCCTCCACCATCCTTCTTCTCCTTCCCTCGCTGGGTGCCTTTGGCAGCCGTATCACATGAGTTTTGTTACCCTTTCCTTTCTTCCAGCATCTTCTAAGATCTGTTTATCCCATCTCACTGTCCTCTTTCTAGTTTTATGGCACACACACACACACACACACACACACACTCTAAATCCTGCACATGAGAGAAAACCACGCAGAATTTGTCTTTCTGAGCCTAACTTATTTCATTTAATATGAACAAAAGATGGCCCACGTCTCAGGTGCTCCTGGTATCTGTGAACCCCATCTTGTAACTCCCGGGTGGTCTTTCCCATGGGGTCATTCCCAGGATTCAATGTCTGTTATGGAGAGGGGGCTTCTCAGTCTTCCTCCTTATACAGCTGTTCCTAAGGAATGAAGAGCTGTGGCTAAGTCTTGAGATACTCACTGGGTCACATCTCAGGATCTGTTCCAGCCTTCCCCTAATGTGGTGGGATGTGTGACTAGCAAAGTCTGTTTTGCCACCTGGCCAAACTTTCCTCTCTTGCTTTCGGTCCTATGCCTCGCACACATCTGGGGCGACCTGCCTCCCTCCTCACCTGTGGCAGTAGCTGTGGATTTAAGTACTTGGTATTCAGAGAAGTCTCTTTTGTGAGTGAAAATCGAGTGTCTGCCTATTTCTAACCTGAATTGCCTTCTTTATACAATCTTGTGCAAGCTGATTGTTGGGGTTCAGGTGCTCACCTGTGGTACCAGCCCGTAGGAGGCAGACGTAGGAAGATGAGGAGCCCCAGGCCTGCCTACCTTGGTTGCATTCAAATTCATGGCCAGCCTGAGCTACAGGAGACCCTGTCTCAAAAACAACAGCAAACCCAAACCCAAAAAAGCTTGTGTCTGAACTCCAAAGAAGCAACGTGTAATTTACCATCCAGGTATCTTGAGAGTAAAAGGAGAGGATTTCAAATGCAGACACCAGGAAACCAGGCGCAAACTGGTACATGTGCCCATTTTGTCACCTGGCTTGTCCTTTGTATTGCACAGTAGCATTTAATTCTCTTGCTTGGCACTCCTCTCTTGGTGAGACAAGAGAAAGGCCAGGATCTGAAAACCCAAGCCTGGCCCTGAACATCAGATCTGCAGCCTTCATTTTGAATTTGATCTATTTCCAGTTTTTTCTTTCTTTTTTTTTTTTAAAGCTTTTGTGTCGTGCATATGCGTGCATGTGCGCGCACGTGTGTGTGTGTGTGTGTGTGTGTGTGTGTGTGTGTGCGTGCCTGTGGAGTTACAGGCTTTTGTGAGCCATCTGCCAACTCACTGATAGAGCGCTAACCATTGGGCAATTTCTCCACCTCTCTTTCTATTTCAAAACTTAGGACCCTGCATGTCTACAATACAGTGCAAAGCTGAGCTGTCTCTTAAACCTACCAGCAACTATATAACGTTATCTTTTGGGTCCCAGAAGAAGTGGAAAAGAGGGGCAGAGCTCCTATTCCCAACTGGGTAGTGGAGCAGGAAAGAGAGAGAAAAAGCAGGACTTTGCTGGAGAAGCAATTAAGAAGTGGCCAAGCATCTGCCATAGTCATGCTGAACTATTACTGTGGACATTACAGAGGCCATGGAGAAAAAAAGCAAGGGTAGAAGCATAATGCTCACCCACTCCTTGAGAGGGAGCAAAGAAGTGATGAGCCCAACAGGCAATGAGGAACTCATGTTGGTGAGGGTGTTTTAATGATTTCCTGAAAAACCTCCTGGCAGGTGGTGGCTGGGGTCACTTCACGGCGGGTTCTGAGTCTTCTCCAGTCGGATTTCTTCTGCATCTGGTTCTAACGTCAGGCTCACCCTTGTCCTAGACTCCTTAGAATTATCTCTATGGTTTTGTGTTCCTTTCCCAAGTCTGATTTCCACAAGATCTAGGGAAATCACTCCCTTGTCCTTATGATCTTGTGTAGACGCTCAGGACAGGAAATAGTGGGCTGGAAACACACACAGATGTGCGAGCTTGCATGAGTGTTCAGCTCAGATTCTTCTTTGTGTGGCTGCAAAAAACAAAAACAAAAATAAAAGCGTTCCATATAGCTACAGCTGACCTTTCAGACTCCCAGTGCCTCATTGGAAATACCCTTTGCTGTTTGCTGGTTTCGGGGAGATGGTGTAAAGACACCCCAGTCTACATTATATAATTTTAAAAAATGATTTACTTAGTTATTTAATTATTATGTATCTGAGTACACTGTCGATGTCTTCAGACACACCAGAAGAAGGCATCAGATCCCATTAGAGATGGTTGTGAGCCACCATGTACCTGCTGGGAACTGAACACAGGACCTCTGGAAGAGCAGTCAGTGCTCTTAACCGCTGAGCCATCTCACCAGTCACTACATGATATAATTTTAAATGCAATTTTAAAAGTAACGAGGCTTGTAGACTGCCTTGTCTTGTGTGTCACCATGATCGGAACATTGTCTGCCTAAGCATAGAGAAACTTACAATGATGTGTGCAGTGTCCACCATGGAGAAGATTCCTCCTCTGAAAAGCTTTGATTGCTAGAAGGTTTTGTACTCTAATTTACTTCCTTTTCTGAGATAAGATCTCTTGTAGCCCAGGCTGGCCTCAGACTTGTATTGTAGCTGAGGATGATGTTGAATTTCTGATCTTCCTCCCTTGACTCCCAAGCACTGGAATTTTAGGCACGTGACACTCCTGTGTAACATTTTCCTTCTAGGTTGAAACATTCTTCTTTTTCTCCAGGAAAACTCTTTAAGCAGTGAGATAAACAATTCAAAACAGCTTCAGGAAGTTCCTGAAACTCACCAGATTCTCTAGGCCCCTTCCTCCCAGAGTTAAGCAAGAAAACTGAAAACAAGACGGAGATCAGACTAGCTGCCTGGGAAGAAGCAGATACCAGCTGAGCTCCCGGGAAGAGGTGTAAGACTGGAGTTAGATGGACAGGATACTTTCCAACCTGCTGAGTTGCTTCAGGCTGTGTAGTGTCTGTTGAGGATTCCAAGCTTTTGTGAGCTGCCAGTGTGCTGGGGTGGGCTTTGGCGACGCAGCTACAAGTAATCCCACCAAGTTGGACTTGGTGGTAACCGTATTCTGGTCTGTCCTGGACTCCCTATCTTGGCTGGGTAGAAAGGATCTCCAGGAAAAGTTTTGTCACAAAACAGCTGCCACTCCCACTTCTGTTAGAACACAGGGCTTCTTGCATGTGGAGCGAGCACTCTACCAGCTGAGCAGCACCCCAGCCTCACCTCAATTTCATTAAAAAACAACAGAAAAACAAACCAAACATCCAAGACTAGGCCTCACTGTCTAGCTCTGGCTGTCCTGGAACTATCTAGCCCAGGCTGGCCTCAATGTTAACAGAGCTCCACCTGTCTCTGCCTCCCAAGCACTGGGATTAAAGGTGTGCACCAATACATTCAGTAGCCCCTCTCCCCCTTGCCTTTTTTTTTTTTTTTGAGACATGGTTAGTTTTGGAACTTTTGATGTAGCCCAGGCTGGCCTTGAATTCAACATCTTCTTGCCTTGACCTCTTAAATTCTAGTATTACAGATTTGTACCACCAAGGTCAGCTGTTTTATTAGCTTTGTTTTTGCTTTTGTTTTGTTTCTTGTTGACAGTCTCATACTTTGCAGCTGAGCCTGCACTGGGACTCACCCTGTAGCCAAGGATGGACCGTAGACTGGTGAGCCTCTTGTCTCCATCTCCTGAGTGCTAGGATTACAGTCACAAACCACTATACTCAGATAGAAACATAGCTTTAAAAGCCCTTAATTCTTAGCTCCTCAAAGATCCATTGTATACTGTGGGTGAGTATTGGCTGTTGGCTGAGTGATTCCAGTTAGAGATATCTGGTGGGTTGAGCAGGGTGAGGAATGGAAAATCTACTCCGTAAGCACCCAGCATCTCATTGTCTGCGTGGAACTGTAAGGAGGGTGGGGGAGACGTTTGGAAGAGAGAGCTGAGGGAGACTAGAGGGTGCAGCGGGATCTGTATTCCCGTCATGATAGAGAAGAATTCAAAACTGAAGCTGTTTCTGAGGCCCTAAGCCCAGAACGACTGGCTCAGGGTTAGAAAGCAGTGTGGGGCCCTGGCTGTGAGGCAGACTGGCCTCTTTGCCTCTGTGTCAGAACCATGATGGTATATTAGACATTTCATATTATGGCAGACTACCTAAGAAAACAATTTAAGAGTGAGGGGATGTGAATTATATTCCAGAATCAGTCCTGTGACCTTCACCCTTGATCTCTGGACTGACTGGTCATCAAACAGTTATCAGAGCCAGCCCATAATCACCAGCAAGAGGAGATGCATTATATTCCAGCTAATGATAAAGAAAGGTTAAGTCTGAGGAAGAGCAAGGGTGGGGGTGAGGTGGAAGATGGTCGTTTGGGAAACACAACAGCAACTGCCCTTTAAAGCATGGAGAAATCTTTCTTTCCAGCTTTCCTTGGAGAGGTCCTGTTCTTCACTGGGCCCTCCTGATCCATACTCCCTCAGTTCTTCTACCCGATTTAATCCCCAATCTTCCCCCAGCCCAAGCGCCCAATCCAGTGTCATTTCCTGATCTCTATTTGATTTGTAGACAAAGACGTCCAGCACTCCTGCAGGGTGCTCACATCCTAAAACAGGCATGGAACTAAACTAACCTCCCGAGTGAAGAGGACACAAAAATCCATCAGAAGCTGACAAAGAAGAGTGGCTGATTAAAACATCTCTGAGTCTTTGAGTTATCAAACACTGGGAGAACCTTCGTTACACTGGGTGGGCGGACAGGGAAGTGGGCGGACAGGGAGGGCTGGGAGTATGACGCTGGGAGAGAAGCTGGAATATAACCGGAAGATAAATAAACAAAGGGTTTTCCCAGCCTGCAGGCGCCTAAGGACACTCCCGAATGGCCGATGAGTCAGTCAGCAACAGTCACTACACTGCTGATTTCGGGGTAACTGTGGGCAACAGGCACAGAATCTAAGCTTTTTTTTTTTTTTTTTTAAAAATCAACAGAAGAGACTACTGTGGGGAGGTTCTACAAGAAAGAAAGGAGGTGGTGAGAGGGTTGGAGGCAGGGCAGCAGGAAGCCCCGCCTTTTGGGTTGACTGATAGAAAGGAGAATGCTCTGGGGAGAGCAGAGATGCTCTGGCCTGTGTCTGCACCTTGCCTTCCGATGGCAGCTGTCCTTTTTAAATGGTATCAGACACACTGGCCTCTCTGTAGATACCGAGCAGCTAAAACTCAGATCCTAGTGTGAATTCTGACCATCACCATACGGCAGTGTAGCTCTGGCAGTGTGGCTCTTGGTAGACTTGCCTTCCGGAAGCTTTGCTTACTCACTGGGACTGTGCCCTGGGGCTATCACACCCCACCTCTGGGTGAGGAAGAGGCTGAGCGCTGTGTCAGACACCACCATGCTTCATCACGTCTTTCTCTTTCTGTTCCCAGATTTCTCCCTGAGCATACATATACATATACATATACATATACATATACATATACATATACA
>NW_021604620.1:326229-343689 GCF_004785775.1 Grammomys surdaster | reverse complement strand
ATACATATACATATACATATACATATACATATACATATACATATACATATACATGTTCTTTTTGGAATCAGTGTCAAGCTAAATTTTTGCCAGGTGTGTAAAAAGAAGCTCCCTGAGATAGGTGTGGTAGTTTGTGACTATATTCTTTGTTGGTAGAGGCAGGAGGATCAGAAGTTTAGAGTCATCCTTGTCTATATAGCAAGAAACGGGATAGCCTGGACTACATGAGACCTGTTTCTAAAACCTCGAAAGCAATAGGAAGAGTAAAACATTTAATACTAAAATGTGTTTAAATTGGGCATAGACCATACTGCCTGGTAGCGTCACACTGGAGGATTTGGCCAGAGCCATTCTTCTCCCCGATATCACCACCACAGTTTCCCTCTCCCATCTGAGTCTTTCACACTAGTTTTTTTTTTTTTCAGAGACCTTCAGACAATTTGGAACCCACCCACCACTAACAAATAGCAGAAATAAGCAACAAGATGCTACTGAGTATGTGGGGGAGGGGCCATGAGCTGACTTACTACCCTGGTATTGTTCTTATTAGATCCAGCATCCTAGACCACCTTTAATCACGGGTAGAAAGGGGATGTTTGGGAATGGGGATTACTGTGAAGCCTGGGCCTACACAACACAAGGCAGCCTCATAAGACATAGGTTGTATAGGTCAAGTGACCTATACAAGCAGTCTCCCCCTCACCTGATCACCTAGCCCTCATCTGTTAGCCCAGCACCCACTCCACAAACAGGTATGTGCTCGCCCAGTGAAACTGGTAGTCTCAGGAGTAAGACTGCTGCCCAGAGCAGCACCTGGGAAAGTTGGATTCTGTTACCGGGTTGATGAAGTATTTCTGGGAACTCTCAGAAGACCTAGGCAAACATGCAGTCATTTTCCAGCAGCATGGGCTATGTCACGGGTTTCAGGGATGAGCCTAGTTATCTATGCTTTCCCTGTACTGATCTAGACTTCATTGAGCCATACATTTATAGAAGCAGAACCTTTCAGGATCCACTGAGAGAGCCTTGGGGAGACTGTCTCAGGAAGCCACGGTGGTCTGAACCCCGTTGTAGGCTGATATAGCACTGGAAAGATACAGGGAGGTCACTAATACGGAAACTCAAAGAGAGGGAGCATTACAGACCCAGGGGAAACTCCAAGGTTCTCCAAGCATCTCCTGTCCCAAGAATAACCCTCTGTGAGCAGACCTTTCCTCACAAAGCAATGGCTCTACTGAGCAATACTTACGGGAAGAGGAGAGGGCCTATCTTCCTCTGACTGCCTCTGAAGACTCAGATATGGTAGCTCTGGACACATACCTGCCCACTCTCCAGACGCAAGACATGGTCCAGAACGACCTCTTCTGAGTGTTTACCTTAATGGTGAATGGTGCAGAGGCTTGTTTCCCAGAAGTACCCATTCCCAAACACTTCTTTCCTTTTGGTAGGCTGTGTAGGGGTACACTGCTGAGTCACATTCCACATTCCTCTTCAAAAATGTGCCATTTACTGGTATGGGGTCAGGTGCTAGGATTTTAAAACATGCTTTCTAATGTGACAGATATAAAGCAATGCTGCTTGTGTGTCAACTGTATTTACATCTAATAAAGCAATGGGATAGTGCTTTCAGTATCTCCTAACAAGCATTTCTTTCTCAACAACTCATCCTTTCCTTTCTTGGTGGCCTTTGTGCCAAGAAGCCAGGACAAGAAGCAGAAGTAAGCCTCTGTCAGGGAGGTAGTGTTAATCAAAGGTGTTTCTTGTCTTGCTTTGAGTTTTGAAGTCAACGCAAAATCTTACAGCAAGACAAGAGACTCAAGAGCCAGACTTTCCAAAGAGAGTATATTCTTAAAACCCCAAGGCTCAGGTTTTTGTATGTCAAAAATCAAAGCTCTGAGAAATTGAATCATCACTGATGAGTCACCACAGAAGAGGGAAATTGGGAGACATGACAGAGACGTTTCTGCCCCGCAGGAAGGAGAGCAGATGTTCTGAGATCTGGAAATGAGGAAAGAAAACGTAGATCAGGGGCACATGTAAACTACGGTGTTTTCCCACCTGTCCATCAAAGTCAGAATCCCACATGTAAGGAAGGAGAGAAACATCTAAGGAATCCATGCTAGTACCCCTCTTCCCTGGGGTCTTCAAATCCTTCAGAGATGTTTGGATCAACATTGTGTCTGGTGTGTCCAGTGCATAGAGAGAAGATGGGAGAGTGGCGACACCAACACTAGTTAGTTAGTCGTGTGTAGGGTCATGTGAGATAAGGTGTATTTCCAGAAGTATGTGCTACTGGGATCCCACTGCCTGCTTGGGGGCTGGCTGGTGAGCTCACCAGGATATCACCATGGCTGGAGGAACAGTGACCATATAACACAGCTGCAAGATAGCGTTCAAGACCAGGGATCAGGTGACTTTCTCATGCCAGAGTCATGCCAGGAACGGAGGCATCAGTGAAACCCAGGTGAGGCCAAGGCTGACCGAAGGCAGCTTTACACAGCTACCCATGGCCAAGACGTGCAGACACTGTTTCCCCTACATTGGCTGCCATCTTGGGATATGAAAGGGAAAGGAAATTCGTTTCAGTGGAGAGACCCAGAAAGTCTGTGATTTTTTTTTTCCCCTCGAAGAGATGATGATTATTAACCAAAAGAGGCTAAGATATGATAATGGCGAGGTCAACATTTTGTTGGCTGTCATGGAAACGGCGCTCATGATGCTTCATCTGAGAAAATGCAACTCTCGTGGGGGGGGGGTTCTCTATAATAACACACATTATCTTTACAACATAACATGATTTCAGGAAACTTGGGGTAGAGAAGATATCATAAAGAAGGACATAAAAATGATCAAGTGTGTCATCTAGTGCCATAAATAACCACGATCAACATTCTTGTTAAAGCGGGTATATAGCAGCCCACGACTTTAATCCCATAACTCGGGAGGCAGAGGCAGGTGGATCTCAGTGAGTTTGAAGCCAGCGTGATCTACAGAGTGAGTTCCAGGATGGCAGGGCTACACAGATAGACTCTGTCAAAAAAAAAAAAATCAAACTAAAGCAAAAAAACCCCACTCTTGTCATTTCCCTCCAGTCTTTTTACTATCCCTCTTCTCTTCCCGTCTCTCCCTGTTGCTATAATTTCACACAACAGACTCGCTTGATGACAAGCTTATCTAATACTTAAAGCACTTTGTGGAGAGGATTAGCCACCCACCACTTTGTCTTACTTCGCCTTTTAATGATCAACAACTGTAAATATTAATCACGGCCAATAAGTAGAAAATATAAAAAGTTGGCAGATCTCCTTAGCTTGTTTACACACTGACTGAATCTGATCAGTTAGAACTCCCTAAACAATGACTAATCCCAGATGCATTCTCTCATGCTCCTTACATGTCTGATAATGTTGATACTACGAGACGGTGGTTTTTAAACTGAGGTGAACTGACACAGGAGCACCTACGAACATGCCAACAGTCCATCCGTGTCTCCACCCTCTTGTTCTTAGTCCGGGCCTCATTTTTCTCAGGCATGACTTCTGAGCCAGAGGACTCTATGTTGGCTGTGGCTGCTGAGGTGAGCAGTGGCCAAAAAAAATTTGGATGGGTTTTTGGCTTTTCAGTTTTTAAAAAAAATTAAAAAAAAAAAAAAGCCTGTGTCTTTTTCCCCAAGGGATATTTGTTCCAGATGTTGTTCACCCCGTCCAGCTTGCTATGTTCCCACTTTACTAGTAGAAGAAGATATTATTCTGATTTAAGGAGTGGAGAATCTCTTTTTTTTCTTTCCTTTTCTCCTTTTCTCTCCCCTGTATACATGCTTCCTTCCTTCCTTCCTTCCTTCCTTCCTTCCTTCCTTCCTCTCTCTCTCTCTCTTTCTTTCTTTCTTCTCTGTTTCTCTGTTTTTCTCTCTGATTTTTGCTTGTTTGTTTTGTCTAGGTTTTTTTTTTTGTTTTTTTGGTTTTTTTTTTGAGACAAGATCTCAGGCTGGCCATGAGCTCCTGAGTTAACGGAGGCTGGCTTTGAATTTCTTATTTTCCAGTATCTACCACTCAGGTGCTGGGATTACAGTTATGCACCACACACCTAATTTTTCTTTTCTGTCTTTTGTGCTGGGAATGGAATCCAGGGCCTTGGACATCGTAGGCAACCGTACAACCCCGACACACCTTCAACCCTGCAGTTTTCTGATGAATGTTTTGAAAAATGTCACATTTTCTCTTAATCGCACTTCATGGACATTTTGTGAGCCATTGGCTTTTCCTCGGTGCTGTTATTTGTAAATGTTAGTAGCAGAATTAGATACGGTTTACTAAGAAGTATCATATTTCTAAGGAGGGAGAAAGCCAGAGCTAGGGAAGTTGGAAGGTCAGTGGCGATATGCCCAAAGGGCTGTGACTTTTATCACACCCTCACACAGCACCAACTTTTTCCCAGCACGCTCCATTTGTTACCGTTTGGCGTTGGTCAGGAGGGCTTCCAGTCTTCCTGTCTGCCGACTGATTTCTTTTATCAGAGGATCACATAGCTCTCTTACGCCTTCCTCTCCATCTTACCCTATGGCCTCAGCTCTTTGCAGAGAACTGTGGCCCCAGGAACCCTTTTGGGAAGCTGAAGGATGTTCTTTTGTTCGCTAGAATACCTTCTTCTTTGTTGACAAGGACGGATGTTCCTGTTTTGGAGGAACAAAAAAGCGCTCTCTCTACTCTATTATGGGCTGGTGAGGAGGCTTTGGCTCCCCTGCAGCAGGAACCGGCTGGAATCCCAGTGCATCACAAGGAGTTTAGCCTGAAATTTCTGTAGCCTAGAATTTGGCGTACAAACTCAACACCATCATCTTAATGGCTGTATAATAATACTCCCTGGAATGGATGTCCCAAAAGCTACCTCACTATTGATTGTGTAGGTTTTATCTAATTTGTTGTCTATCAATGACTTCTATACTATTTTTTTCTGTAGTCACATCATCCAGAGACACCCTTTCCCAAATCAACAAAAATTTCAGAGTTAAACTGGGCTACAGATAAAATGAATTTAGTCAAGTAGAGAATATTCTGTTCAGCAGCTGCTGAATAGTCATTCTTCTCAGCAGCCTACACAAACTTTCTCTAAAATAGAGCACGTTTTAATAAAACAAGTCTTTAAAATACTCAAGTAGGGTTTTTAATGTCTTTTAAAATATCTTTAGTTCTTTGACAAGGTCATACATGTATATAATGTATCTTTAACTAATTCTTTGACAAGGTCATACATGTATATATTGTATTTTGATCATGTCTATCCCCTTCCTCACCCCATCCCCTGTTCCCTCTTATTTCCCTCCTACCCCTTATGGAGCGTGTCCTCCTACCAAGTCTCCCTCCTGCTTTCTTGTTGTTCTTTAATCTTGTCAGATCATAATGGAATAAAACTACACATCAATAGTAAGAAAAACTACAGAAACTACATAAGTCGATGGTGCGTGAACACACGGAAGAAGTCAGTAAGGGGATTTTCAAATGCTTAAACTTGAAAGAAAAGGAACCTTTGGGACGCACCAAAGGCAGTTGCAAGCGGGAAGTTCGCAGTTGTGCGCACATATTAAAGAATCACAAAGCACTCAAATAAATAACCCAGCGATGCATCTCATGGTCTTAGAAAAACAAGAACAAGCCAAGCACCAGATGAGTAGAAGAAAGAAATAATGAAAGTAAAAGCTGGACTGAGTACTATAGAGTCTTAAAGACAATACCAAAAGTCAATCAACAAAGAGCTGGTTCTTTGAAGAGATCAACAAGATTGAAAAACACTTAGCTAAACTGACCAAAGAAAGAATACACTAATAAATAAAATTAGAGATGAAAGGGGGAGGCATCAAATGGATTCTACTGAAATATGGAATATCATTAGGGAGTACTTTGAAAATCTATATTTTGAAACATTGGAAAATCTGAATGAAAGGGATAAATTCCTAGGCATGCACAACCAAAATTAAATCAAGAGCGCACAGGCAACTTACACAGATTTATAACCAACACTATTTGACACAGTAATAGAGTCTCTCGTAAAAGAAAAGTCCAGGACCAAACTATTGAATTCTACAAACCCGTGTGTGTGTGTGTGTGTGTGTGTGTGTGTGTGTGTTATAGTCACTATGGAGGACACAGGATTTTTTGCTGAAACTGGTTCTTTCCTTCTACCGTGTGGGTTCTAAACTCATGTCACCCAGCTTGATGGTAGGTACCTTTACCTACTGAGCCATCTTGTTGGCCCCCAACCCTTTAATGAAGTACTAATATACACATGCCTTAACGGATTCTAAACAATAGCAGGAGAAAGAATACCATAAAACTAATTTTAAAAAGCTAGTATCCATTCCCTTTACTCCAAAATAAAGACATAGCTAAAAAGGAAAATTATAGGACAATTTCCCGATGGACACAAGTGCAAAGATTATTTTTTTTAAATCATTACATTTATTTATTGTGTATGTGTGTGGGGGTCAAAGCAGGTGGGAGGCAATTCTCTCCTTTCGTCACTGGAGAATTCCAGGGATTGAACTCACGTCATCAGCCTTAGTGGCAAGCACCTTCAATCGCTGCACCATCTTGTCAGCCCCAAATCACACAGGTGTGAACTAAGAAGCACTTCTCATTTATGTTTTTGTTATTATGCTTAGGACTGGGGAATCCCTAGTCTGCTTGCCTCTGCTACACAAGCCTTCTAACGTTGAGCTACATTCCCCAGCCTGAAGTCAAATATTTTCACAAAAATACTTAAAAGCTGAATTCAATCACACATGAAAAATTTTACACCATGATTAAGATGGTTTCATTCCGGAGAATATAAGGATTGATCAACATATGCAAATCAATAATCCATAATCAATAATTCATCGTGTAGAGACTCTGGGACAAAAGTCTCATGATCATCTCAACAGATCTAGAAAAAGCTTCTGACAAAATTCAACATCCATTCATGTTAAATTCTCCACAGTTACTAGGAATATAAGGACCATACCTCAACCAATAAAGGCTCTGTATGACCAACCTATAGGCAACATTAGAGCAATAGGTGTGGTAGAAAATAAAAGACCTGAATCCTAAAGGGAGACGTCAAACAAGTCTGCAGATTCTATACTTTCAAATGAATGTTCAACCAGAAAACTTAGATCTGGAAAAAAAAAAAAAGATTAGCAAAGTAGCAGAATACAAGAACGACATTTAAAAAAAATCAGTGGTTTTCCTATAAACGAATAACATATCTTGAGAAAGAAATTGGAAGAATAATCTGATTCATAGTGGCCTTTAAAAATACCAGGTTTTAATTTGACCAAAACAGTCTTGGGATCCTGGGGAGGCGATTATCTAAAAACTTACCCTCCTCTGGTGGGTGTGTGTTTGAGCCTTGGTTGGGGTTAAGATGGTCCCTGAACCCCAGGGGCTGACGACATGTCCTTCCCATGGTCTGTGCCCGCCATGCTTCCCTGTCTTGTCCCATCTCTCAGCCCACCAATCATGAATTACCTGCATAAAGAGCTCAACGCAGCCCCTGCGACCAGAGACTTTCTCTGAGACAGTGATACATTTATTTTTAAATGTTAAAATGCAGTTTTGAGTGAGGGGGAGATGGAAGAGAAGAGGGATGGGGAGGGGGAGGGGAGGGAACAGAGGGAGGAGATAGAGACGGACTGACGGACTGACAGACTCTGTGGGTGCATTCAGGAACTGAGAATTTACTTTCACAGCTTAAGGGGGAAAAATAAAACCAGGGGCTGGAGAGACGGCTCAGTTGGTAAAAAGTTGAAGATCGGAATCCCATCCCCAGCACTCACATTAAAAACAAGAACCAATAATGAGAATGATACAGTGCTTATAATCTCACCACTGGGGAGGCAGAGCCAGGGGAATCCCTGCTGATCAGTGGCCCGCCAGTGCCAGCCTAGTCTAACCAGTAAGCTCTGGTCCCAGTGAGAGACTTTGTCTCAAAAACTGAAACGATCAGTTTCTGAGGAACAACGTCTATGGCTTCTGGCCTCCACACGGACAGGCACACACATGCACCACGCAAGATAAAAACAAAACAAAACCAGAATCCAAGGCGAGTCTAGAGTCATGGCTTCAATGACTGGAAAACAAGACTGGGGCTCCTTGAAAGGATGGACGGTTATGCATTCTTGGAGTACACTCACCCTGGACCCCAAGGGTCTTTTGCTGGGAAGTGACTAGAGGATGCTACCAGAGACCCCTTCTTGCAGGGCTTGCACCCTGCGCAGTTGGAGTCTGACTCTCGACTTGCACAGTGGGTCATCATTACTGAAATGACAGCCCTAATGCACCTCTTTCACTGGGCCATGAGAGCCAGCACCTGTCCATGGGCCAGAGTTTGGGCAACAGTGGGTGCTTGAGTCCCAGTGAAGGACTTTGCTGCCCTGAGTGGGAGCCGAGTTTCGGAGTAGCAAGCTATGAGAGCATAGGTGAGCCATGTCAACAGCACAGCCTGTTGGTGCTCCCCTTCGCCACCCTAAAGGAAGAGCTTCACAAGGCATAAGGCCCACACTTTGGCTGGCTTTTCCTAGCAGTTGCCATGAACCTACAGAGCAATTTGCTCGCTCCCTAGCAGACTTCGGTTAGGGTAGCCTGAACCTTCTGGAAAGAGCGCCACCTGGTGGGAGAACCCTATGGGATTTGTGCTTTGGCCCTCCCGTGGAAATCCTTTTAAGAAGAGGATGGGAGACGGGATGAGAGAGCACAGGGAGGGTAACTCGGCAAGGATGCTGTGTGTGTGGGGATTCTCAGGCCTTCTCACAGCTCCCTTACTTTAAGCTAGAGAGCTTGGGTGTCCATCAAACTCAGTATGGTTACTGGGAAACAAAACCCAGCTCTCTAGAAGACCACTGTGTAAACATTGAACCATCTCTCCAACCCTTCCTTCAATTCCTTTAACAAGGCTCTGAAACCACCACCACCCTGTCTCCAGTGTCTTTCTGTTCCCTAGGCAGAATCTCTACATTGTTAGTAAGCAGCTCATCTTGCAGCATGGCCATGAACTTCAGGTGGAGTCTGTGTTCCTGAAAGAGTCTGGAGAAGAAGTGACCCCTCTAGATCAGGTGCCTATCTCATGGTGTATGTGACCCTCCTTTTGTGGGGGTGGGAGGGAGATGCTTTACCCTTGGTACAGCAGTGGCAAGGCAGGTGCAGAGCAAGTGTCTCACGGCATTGCCAATCTGCTGGTGGCTTTGGCAAACCCCCAAATACTGTAGAGTTTCCTGTATCAAACAAATAACGGAGATCCAGGGCTTTTATTGGTGGCAAATGACAGGGACTTCTGACTTCCCTGGGGACAGCTGGTGTAACAGGGTCAGATGAGTCTCAGTGCAGGACTCTAGAACAAGGCTATCACCACCTGGGGCTTGTGGACAATGGGGAGGAGACACTTTAACAGGGCACCTTTGAGCATTGCTTCTCATGTTCGCACCCAAACATGAAGGGAACAGCGTACAAGAGCAACGTAAGGCCACAGCGAGTGCTGTGAACACCCTGCCCATCTAGATACCTGTCACAGAGGCTAGGAGGAATGAGGGCTGCTCACAGTCTTCAGGTGATCCCTTCTCTGGAGAGCAGGGCCCTACAGTGGTGAAGGTGTGGCCACTGAGGATACAAAAGGCCATCACTCTTGACTCACAGCAAGACAATGTGACGCCATCTATGCTCAACCTGGAACAGATCCCCTGTAGCTGAGGGACAGCTCTGACCCACTCCATCTCTGCTTAGTCATTCTTCTCCTGACTGCCCTCATAGGACACTTGTCTTCAGGTTCTGCATCTAGGACACCGAAGCTAAGTAGGGATCCATTACGATGACATCTGGATTGTGGTGAATACCTTGGTCCATCCTTGGCAATCCCTGAGCCTGTCCTGAACTCACTCCCATTGTGGGTGAGCCTCTGGGAGCCCTACCTGCAACACACCCAGCCTAACAGCTGGGTCCCAGGTCCACAGCTTTTACCTGTGGCAGGGCTTTGGATGCAACGTCCCGCCCATGTATTGTATCTCTGAATTAATTTTCATACTCACGGCATTAGATAAACTCAGACAATACAAGCTTCTCCGTGGTTATTACTTGAGGAGATGAATCACACTGGTGGTTCATTCTCCAGAGTTGTATTCTGTTCCTTATCAGGCTCATCTGAAATCTCACAAGGGAAAGCAAGAGGCATTCGGCAGGAGTCAGGGGAGTCACTCTGGGTTTGATGTGACTGGAGCTGAAGGCTGTAGGATGTGAAGGTTGTTCATTCTCTCCCATCCATTTCCAAACCCTGGGTCTTTGGCTTTCCACAGGTTTAAGCACCTCGTGAGGCTTACCTACACACTAGCTATAGAACATTTAAAAGTGTGTTTGATAGCACAATTCCAGTGGTATGAAGGTTAAGGCTAGAGGAGCTTTTCTGGGTTAGCCTGGGCTACAGAGTGAATTCTAGGCCAGCCTGGATGTCTTAAGAGACTGTTATGGATTGAATGGGAAGTGTCTGCCCCAACTCACCTACCCAGGCTTATGTGTTTTAATGCTTAGTCCCCAGTCAGTGGTGCTGTCTGGGTGGTGCTATCTGGGGGAAGTTGTGGAGCCTTTAGGAGTTGTGGGGTCAGACTGATGGAGCAGGTCCTGGGAGGATACACACATATAGCCCAGTTATAGTTCCCTCCATATCTGCATCCTGCCTAATGCAACATGAAGAGCCACCACAGGACTTCTGGCCATGGCTGTCCCACTGTGAGGGACCAAAGTCCCCTGAAACTGTGACCAAAATAAATCCAACTGTAAGTCATTTCTATCTTGTATTTTCTCTGGTGATAAGACAAGTCATTGATAGAGGGGCCTTGACTAAAAAATAAGTAATAAATAAAGGAAGCTATATATTATATAATTATATATGTTATTACATATTATTTATAATTACATATTATATACTTTATATTATGTAATCCATAATATATAATATATAATATATAATATATAATATATAATATATAATATATAATATATAATATATAATATATAATATATAATATATAATATATAATATATATTTGGCTTTTCAGATCCCATTACAGGTGGTTGTGAGCCACAATGTGGTTGCTGGGAATTGAACTCAGGACCTCTGGGAGAGCAGTCAGTGCTCTTAATTGCTTACCCATCTCTCCAGCCCATATTTGGCTTTTGAGACATAGTTTTTCTGTGTAGCCTGGCTGTCCTGGAACTTACTTTATAGACCAGGCTGGCCTTGAACTCAGAGAAGATTCACTTGCCTCTCTCACCCGAGTGCTAGAATTAAAGTTATGTGCCACCATGCCTAACAGAATAAATCTTTATATACCAGCCACCACAAGAATTCCTTTGCTACTTTTCCTGGACACAAGGCACTACCAGAGCTGCAGATGGGAAAAGCAGAAGCCCCTTAAGGAAGACCAGGCTGAAGAGGAGCACCCTGGAGAGGACAGACAGACTGGAGGCAGAAGATCCAGTAGCGAGTCACGGCAGGGAGAATGGAAAAGGCTCCACCGGGCAGTGGTGAAAGTCTAGCCAAAGTCTACCAGTTCTGTAGACCTGGAGGAGTCTGGGCTGCCAGCACCTGCCACCTCTTCCCTTTCCTTGTCCCCAAACAGAACCTTCCTCAGGGTGCTTCTTGTTAGGTCTCAGTCACAACTGTGAGAAAAGTGACCAGGCAGGCCTGACGTGAGATGGGTAGACGAGGCCTGCATGTTATGCAGCAAAGTGCTGGTCGAGGGTGGATTTCAGACACAGGCTGAAGACAGAGATCCACATGCAGGAGGCTTGCCAGGGAGGCCCTTGGGCTTTTACCTGTGGAAGAGAAAGAGTAGAAGGGAGAAGTCCAGGCTCTATGCTGTGGAGAGTCAGTCTTGAGGATCCAGGACCGGGAGGTAAAGGTCTGTGTCTCTATGTCTTAGGTTGATCACTCATTGGCAGTACCTGAGCTAGGCAGAACGATTTGGAGCCTGGTAGCTGTCTTCAGCTGAGGACACCAGTGGGCCTGGACTGCTCTGGTGGCAAATACAGAGAACTCTGCAGTGGACTTTAAACACGACAGTGGCTTGTCCCGAGGACTTGACTATATCATTGACAATCAAGCTGTCCCCAGGAGATGTAAAACTCTGAATTGGAAAGCTTCATGCATGCATGTCCGTGGGCTACAGAACCATTACCTCCTTTCCTGTCTGAGAGCTACAGAAACATCCCACTAGAGAAGACCCAGTGGGTGACTGTACCTAAAGCACAAGGGACTTGCAGGCTCTGTCCTCTTTCTCTACTAGCTTGTCCATCGATCCTCTCTCTCTCTCTCTCTCTCTATCTCTCTCTGCAGTCTCCACCAGCAATTCTTTAGTTTCCCCCATTTCATATTTATTTATATTTGACAGTGATTGAGTATTTTGCCTGCATGTATTTCAGCACATAGTGAGCACGCCTGGTGCCTGTAGCAAAACCCCCTGGAACTGGATTTATGGATGGTTATGAACTCTCGTACAGATGCTGGAAACTGAACCTGGGTCCTCTGTAAGAATACTAAGTGCTTTTCACTGCTGAGCCATTTCTCCAGACCCAATGTTAAAGGTGTGTGTGTGTGTGTGTGTGTGTGTGTGTGTGTGCACATGAGTGTGTCTGTGTGTCTGTGTTCCTGTCACATTTGTGGGAATGCTTGGGGAGTCAGAAGAGTATGTCAGACCTGTGAGCCACCCAACATGGGTGCTGGATACTCAGATTATCTCAAAAAGTAGTGAGCGCTCTTAATCACTCAGCCATCTCTTCAGTCCCATATGCTGATATTTTAAACCCATCTTTAAAATATATTCTTTGGGAAGATAAACCTAAATACTTATGTATGTGTAAATCAAGTACATACACATGTCAGAGTCCCATTAAGTGCCCAGGTGTCTTATTTAATACAGCCTGGCTTCTTTGGGTTTGTAGCTGTACAAATTAGCCAATGGCAGGGTAGGCCAACAGAGGAGCAGACCTTGAATGGCTAGCTCTGTATTCTCCTAGGAAAGGAAGCTTCTAGCAATAAAAGAACACATCATGGAGGCAGAAGTCTCGGGTTTCATCTCACTTCTCCCCTAGCTGTATGATTATAGGTAAGAAGCCGAGGTTCTCTGAATATTAATTTCTGTCTTAGAAAAAGAGTGTGTGTGTGCGTGTGTGTGTATACTATGCCAAAAATACTCATTGTGCCCCATGGGATTACAAGCACTATGATACTAAAACTGATCAAAATTAGTACTTATTGCTTTTCTCTGGTAATTATCAGATCCTGAAAGGAGTGACGTTCCCACCCTACCTGGTTTAGTGGCATGTAAAGATTACCAGTGATCTGAGCAGACATGCATCACAGTGGTCCCTGAGCATCTTCAGTGTCCTGACTAGGAAACAGAGAAAGACCTCCCTCTACCCTCAAGGCCTGGCTTCTGCCAGAGGCATCCCTGGACCACAAGGAGGCAGAAGGGCAGCCAAAGCCATGAAGCCATCATAGCCTCTCAGACTCCTGAGAAGAAAGCATCTTACTTAACTTGATAGAGACCTCAAGATAAACAGAGACGCCATGAAGGTGAAGATTCCCTTCTGCAAACACACAGCACATCGCAAACTTGAAATGCACTTGGATCCCTTAGGGAGTTATACCTTATTGGGTTCTAACTTCTGTGGCCTTAAGTGGGTCCATCTCCAGCTGAGGCTGATGTTGCTGGCCCAAGAACCGTATTTTGAGAACTGTTAATTCTAGAACAAGTTTAATGTTTCACAAGCATGTATGAGATAGAGCAAAGGGAAGCATCTTTATTTTGACAAGGTCTCATTATGTAATCCAGGTAGCCTTCAACTGCGTCAGGTTCCCTAATGCTGGGGTTACAGTACTTAAACGCGTTAAATTGACTTTTATATTAAGCTGCATAAGGACCTTTGCTCTGCAGAAAACTCAAAGAATCTGAATCTATCAGGTAACAGACACAAGAAACAAAAAACAGCCACAGAAACAAGGAATGAAGAAACCCTGCGATCAACAGCTATTTGTTACCTTTTAGCAAGAACCTCGTTAATGCTACATAAGTCTCAGAATTTGATACTGGCATTTGAAACATGCCATTTGCTTAAATGACCAAACGAAATGCAATCTATGTCTTACAAGCAGCCATTTCCAGGGCTCAGAAG
This sequence comes from Grammomys surdaster, assembly GCF_004785775.1. Taxonomy (NCBI): domain Eukaryota; kingdom Metazoa; phylum Chordata; class Mammalia; order Rodentia; family Muridae; genus Grammomys; species Grammomys surdaster. The sequence goes on along the minus strand of NW_021604620.1, from coordinate 329,497 downwards.
ATGGCTCGGTAAAGTGCAGGCTCAGTAAAGCTCAGGCAGGAGGACCTGAGTTCAGATCTCCAACATCCCTGTGAAAAGTCATTTTTAGTGGTGTATACTTATAATCTCGGTGCGAGGGAGACAGGGACAGGAGGATGCTGACCAGCCAGTCTAGCCTTCTTTGTGTTCAGAGACAGACCAAGATAAAAATTAAAGTGGAGAGTGACTGGAGAAAGCACTTGCCTCTGACTCCCCCACACAGGTGCACTCAGGAGTGAGTGGGCACACGCAGGAACATGTACATAAGACTGTCTATTCACCATACCTACTGAGGCAGTTCTGTGAAAGACAACTTCGCTCACAGAACTATTTATTGATTTTCCTGGACACCATGTGTAAACAAACTATGCCAAGCACTGTGTGCCTCTGCCCCGAAGGAAGGACATACGTGTTCTGGGGCCCAGTGAACCGATAGGCAATCCCATTGGAACCATTCTGAAAGTGATTTCACCTGTCCTAGCCAGGAAGACAGATGGCGCCTCTCTTTTCAGGAATTTCTTCATGATTCATTTGCATCTTGGATCCCTTTCCCAAAAGCAAATAAAGGAAACATACACATTTCTGGAGGAAAATGTCTGTATTAAAAGCCAGAAAACCACATTAATACAAGAAGAAACGCCCACCAGGCCAGGTCACTGAATATATCGACTTGGAAAAGATTCATAAAGTTCTTTTGTAAGCAATAACAATAAATCCGTGTCAAATCTTCCCTTGCCCCCCCACCCTTTAAAAAAACAAACAAGAAACTTCAAGTACAACTACATTCAGATACAAAGAGCTCCTGTTACCGCAGCTTTAGCAGTTGAATCTTTTTGTTTTGTATTTTTTTTTACTAAAACTTTCATTTAAAACAGTTATTAAATATATAAAACAAATACACAGGATCTGGTCACTTTCTGCCATAAATAAAGGGCATGTGGGCGCAGGGAGGGGTGCCGCAGGGGAAAGAGTCCGTTTCCCTCGTGTCCTCGAGTCACGCGTGGATCCCACCCCTTCAGCCCGAGAGCTTGCCCTTGCTTTTCTGAACCAGAACCTCAGCACAAACCTCCCTTTCCCACCTCATTTGGGCCTCTCTGCGGTCCCCTCCCGGGAAAAGGACGGACACTAAGGACAGCACGAAGCGCACCTTCCGCGTCTTCGGCGAGGAAGGCGCGTGCGAGCGCCTGCACAGCGCGGACGCGGGGCAGCAGGGGTCACTTGGGAGTCACCCCCGAGGTGACGGCCGCGGCAGCGGCGGCTGCAGCAGCAGCGGCGGCGGCGGCGGCGGTAGTCCCCGCGGGTACGGCTGCGGGAGCGGCCGCGGGGGCGCCGGCGGTGGTCCGACGCTGCTCCATGCCGTTGGGCAGGAAGCCGGCAATGATGGGCACCGGCCAGATGAGGGCGGCCACGCTCCACACCACGATGACCAGGGTCATGAAGCAGGCCACCAGCGTGGACTCGATGGGCTTGCGGTTCAGCCGCCAGCCTGGCTCGCCCTGCAGCTCCTCCAGGCTGAAGTCCAGGCAGCAGAAGTGACGAGGCTCACCCTGCAGCCACAGCGACCCGGGCTCGGCCGCCGGGTAGGCAGGCAGTGCGGTGGGAGCCCCGGCGGGAGCCCGCAGGCGGCCGCGCACCCAGCCGCAGCCCACGCACAGGCGCAGGTCTTGCTGCGCGCCGCCGGCCGCCAGCCCCAGATGCTCGATGAGCAGCGGCGGCCCGACGCGGTGGAAGGCGGCGGCGAAGAAGGCGCGGCCGTGCGCGTTGGTCGAGAAGAGCAGCAGGTCGCACTGCAAGCCCAGCGGGCGGCCCCAGCGCACGAGCAGCGAGCTCAGCATCTGTCGTTGCACGCTGATGTTGCAGGGCGCCGCCGGAGCCTCCTCTGGGCCCGCGCGCTCTGGGGGCGCCGATGCCGCCGATGCCAGCAGACGTGGGGCGGAGTGTTCGCCGGTGAAGGTCGCGTTGGCCGAGGCGTTTGGGGGCGTCCCGGCAAGGCCGGGCGCACCCGTGGCCCCGCCGTGCGCCGGCGACAGCGGGCAGGCGGCGGCCAGTAGCGCGGCGAGAAGGGGCAGCATGGCCTGTGGCGAGCGCCTACGCGCGCGGGGCGGGCGGCGGCTGCATGGCGCGCGGGCGACCGTCCGGTTAGGGAACCGTGGGGCCTGGAAGGCCGAGGCGGATCTCTGCCAGCGTGTTGGGACGACACCGGCTCACAGACCGCGGGGGCCTCTGCAGACTCGGCTCGTCGAGGTTCCGCCGCTCCCAGAACTGGGGCCCTTGGACGGCCGGGAGGCTCTGCTGGCCCGCGGCGAAACGAGAGAGGATTCCCCTGCTCAGCTCCGCCTTCCGCGCGCCCCGCCCCCGGCTCACCGGTTGCGGGGACTTGGGGAGGGCGGGGCTCCACTCGTAGGGGCGGGAACTGGAGACCTGCGGAACGAGGCGGTGCGTGGGGCGGAGCGAGGGGAGCCCCGGGGGGCGGGAAGCCCAGAGCGAGTCCAAGAGCCGAGACAGTCCCTTTGTCACGCCCCAGGAGAGCCTGGGAAGTCTCTCCTTCGAGCTCGTCAGTGCCACCTTTCTGCATAGGAGAAACTGAGAAGGGAGAATGTCTCTGGGCTATCTCAGGAGCCAGAGACAGGACTCTTGTACCGTTCTGCTGAGTTCAGAAGGATACAGATCTGGAGTCTGGCTGGTTTTAATGTGTCACCAGCACAATAGATACATTTGGTATTCTTACAGGAAGAGAACGCCTAAAAACTTCCAAGAGCTCTGAAGTTTTGGTGTTGGTTGGGGCAATGGGAATGCAAATCCCCCAAGTCGGATGCTTGAGGGTCCTCACTGAGAGTCCTACTTACAGGTGACACGTATGCAGGACACCTGCAGTCTAGTGTGCACATAGACACCCAAGATTTGCGTGTTAGAGTCCATGAATGTCAGAGTCTTCTGGGATGTATATTGTGGGGAGGTGGAGCTGTCAAGAGTAATTTAATAGGATACAATTTATATTAAGAAGCCTACCTGTGGCCGGGTAGTGGTGGCGCACGCCTTTAATCCCAGCACTTGGGAGGCAGAGGCAGGTGGATTTCTGAGTTCGAGGCCAGCCTGGTCTACAGAGTGAGTTCCAGGACAGCCAGGGCTACACAGAGAAACTCTGTCTCGAAAAAAAAAACCCAAAAAAAAACAAAAAACAAAAACAAAGGAGAAGAAGAAGAAGAAGGAGAAGGAGAAGGAGAAGGAGAAGGAGAAGGAGAAGGAGAAG
>NW_021604620.1:299835-325829 GCF_004785775.1 Grammomys surdaster | reverse complement strand
AGTAACATTGGAATGAGGGAGAGACACAGGTAGACAGAGAGGAAGGGGGGAGATAGAGAAGAGAGAGAGCCTTATAAACAGAGGTCCCCAAAGCCGAGTCAGTCTCTGTTGGTCTTGGTTCCCTGTCTGACAGTGGGGTGGCTGGCACCCACCCTGCATGGGGCTGTGTTATGTTCATGAGAATTTGCAATCCAGTATCTGCCCCACCTTCTCAGTGCTGGCCAGTTGGTTATCTAGTTCCTGTCAGTCCAGCCCAATGTGACTGGAGTATCTTTGGTCTCTGTAGAAAAGGTTGATGTCCGTGAAGTGTAGGACACACCCCTAGTTTTTCATGTTTTTATACTTTTGTGTTACCAGCTGGGGCAATGTGCAGTTTCATGTTCTTATTTAAAATGGCTTATCCTTTTAATGTTCACATCAGGAACAAAATATACTGCTTGGTGTGGTAGAATTCTTTAAATATGAGCCTGTCTCAAAACAGGGATATCAGGTGATCCCTGAGGCTGAAAGGGGCCTAGTTGTCAAGGCGTGAGTCTTGAGCCAGGCCTCCATCGATGACAGCAGGTGACATTTCCCGGAACTTTAGGCAGGAACATGCTAAGCTCCCTAGGCCTCCCTTACTGTGTCTGTACAGGGGCGGGGAGGAAGACAACTTGGAAGGGCAAAAGACAGATCTGTTTGCAATTGCGTGTAATGGCATGCGACTGTAACTGCACTTAGAAATCTGAGATAGGATCAGGAGTTCAAGCCAGCTTGACATAGTTCAAGTCTAGCCTGGACGACCTGAGACACTGTCACAAAGACCAACCAACCAACCACAAGCAAAGAAGCAAGTTTGGTTTGGAGAGCCAAGCATCCCCTGTCAAGTGGCTGGCATCATGGCCCATCACACCTCCATCCAGATAAGTTACCTGCTGTCTTGTCTGCTGGCACAGGGCAGAGGCTCTGCTGATACTTGTTGCCTGAGGAATCTGCCCGTTTAGAAGCTCTGATAACTACAATTTGTGTAGCATTCTTGAGGGTTAGTTGCTTTACATAGGACAACTTCACAACAGCACCGTGGTGGTGCGATACCTGTGTCACCAGAGGAAAGCAGGTTCTGCTTCTGCTTCCCAAGGACTGGATTTACAGGTGAGTGCCACCGTGCCCAGCTCACACTACCTTTCATAGCCATTCCCGCTGCGTGTGCCCTTCCCTTCAGCTCACTAGGTTCATGAAAGAAGCCAGGAGTAAAGAGTGCCCAGGGCCCAGTCACTGAGAGGGTCTGTCTACTGCTTGAGAACTTGGCCTGAGCTATAAGCTGTTCATGGGTTGAGGTTTCTTTTTACCACGTCTGTCATTCTCCTGCTCTGTTGCAGCTGTGCAGGCTTCCTCGCTGCCCCAGGAATACATGCAGTGAATTTCAGCTTCAAGCCTTTATACAATCTGTTTTCTTTGTTTTTCTGGAATCTGTCTTGGCTGCCCCTTACTTCCTTTCCATCTCTGTTCCACTGTCAGCTCCCCAGAGAGCCTTTCCTGGCCTTTAATGACAAGTACCTATCTTCACGTTCCCATGCCCACACCACATCCCGTCTTCCTCACTGTGAGCTGCCCCATAGCATGCTTTGTGTTTGCTTCTTGTTCCTTCTTCCATTTAAATGAGCCCTTTCCCAAGCAGGACTCTGTTTTGTTCAACCGAACTGGGCATCGCACACTGTAGGGGCTGGGGAGATGCCTGGGTGTACAAAGTGCTTGCTGTGTAGTCATGAAGACCTCAGTTCAGATCCCGAGCACTCATATAAAAGCTGGACACAAAGGGCACAGCTGTAACACCAACACCAGGTGCATGGGGGGACAGGTGGATCCCAGGTCAGCCTGGGTAACCAGTCTAACTGAATCAGCCTGCACCGTGCTCAGGAAGACTCCGTTTTGAAATATAAGGAGAGTGATAGAGGAAGACACCTATTATCACTTCTGTCATACAAGACACACTCACCCACATGTAGACATGTTAACCCACTCCTACATGAGCCAAAGGACGAGGAGGAGAAAGAAGAGGAGGAAGAGGAGGAGGAGGAAGAGGAAGAGGAAGAAGAGGATGAGGATCAGGAGGAGGAGGAGGGGAGGGAGAGAGGGAGGGAGGGAGGGAGGGAGGGAGGGAGGAAGAGGAGGAGGGGGGCGGGGAGTGAATTCAACAGCCTGGGTCAAGAGACAGAATATGTGCACTAGTTTAGGGAGTGGAAAGGACTGGAACAGCCTAGACGCTCCTTATCAGACTGAAGAAATGGAAGCTAGTGAGACTGCCGGGCAGTGGTAGCTCACACTTTTAGTCCCAGCACTTGGAAGGTAGAGGCAGGCAGATCTCTGTGAACTTGAGGCCAGTCCAATCTACACAGTGAGTTCTAGGACAGCCAGAGCCACACAGAGAAACCCTGGGGGTTGGGTGGAAGCTATTGAGATCCCAAATCCCAGAAGAGAGGTGGGTTTGATAAATCACCGCTTTGTTGATAAAACAGTGTTGATGGACAATTTTCCTGTGCAGGATGTATTGTTACAAAACAACCCAGCACATCAAGGAAAGTAATTAGTAAAAACTGTGCAGCAATTCCATCCTCCTATTTCCTATGTCCCTCTCTGGTATTAGCTAATTTTTTTCTCCTACTGCCTATTGAAGCAGTAGCTTTGAAAAAATGAGCTGGGTTGTTTGATTCCTCTTATTTAATAGCACAGAGTGCTGCAGGTGTGGGCACTCCTCAGCTCTCTCTGATTCTGGGTGGAACTGGCATATCATGGCCACCTATGGTAGACTGGGAAACCAGCAAGAACCACGGAAGACCCAAAAAATAACAACAAAATAGAAGAAATGGGACAGAGCAGTGAAGAGGGTAGAAACAAGGTCCTAGGCCGTGTCAGAGTCCCTTGTAGAAGGTGTGGTCTTAGTGCTGTATGTGTGCCTGAGGAAAGTGGGAAAAGACGGCTTTGTATGCCTGACTCACTTGCTAAGAAAACCCATTCTCATAATGTAACTCGGGTCTACCTGTTGGACTCTATAGCTGGCACCAGCCAGCCATTGAAACAGGTCTGGAAGCTCCCTGGGGCTTTGGTGGTCTGAACTATGATAGTTTCTTGTCCTGGTTTCTGCATAGTCTAGCAGTCATAGACCCCTAGGATCTCAGCCAGATCTCTAGGATTTGTAGGTACATTTATTCTTGTGACTACTGTGGTTGCTGGGGACGGTAGTCTCTGAAGCATTCCAGCAGCAATTACAGCCTGCACAGTTCATTTGCTCATTAGTCATGGGTTCCCGGAGGCCAGGCTACTGTTGTCAGTTTAAGTGGTTACTTGGGCTTATTCTGTCTTGGCATATTACATAGCCATTTGCAGATATTCTACTCCTGTAAGGGGCTGGGCCACTACTTGTATTTTTGTTTGTTTGTTTGTTTGTTTGTTTGTTTGTCTTTATACTGAGCATCTAGCAAGGACTTTCTGAAGCTCCTGCTGATCTGGAGAGATAGAGAGTGCTTAAGAGAGAGTCAAGAGTCCCAGCACTTGGGAGGGAGAGGCAGGCGGATTTCTGAGTTCGAGGCCAGCCTGGCCTACAGAGTGAGTTCCAGGACAGCCAGGGCTACACAGAGAAACCCTGTCTCCAAAAACTGAAAAACAAAACAAAAGAGAGAGAGAGAGAGAGAGAGAGAGAGAGAGAGAGAGAGAGAGAGAGAGAGTCAAGAGGAGGATGGTGTTGGGTGGCCAGAAGAAACTAAGAGGAGAGGAACACCTGCCCTGGGATGGGCATGATGATATTACCCACACCTGCTAAAAACTGTCCTCTAACCAACACTGTGTATCCATTGCTGGGTTAAGCACTTGCAGTGTGTGCTTCCCATGGTTCACGAGGAAGACATCACAAATGACTTAAACTGAGGCTCAGAGGACTTTGTCCCTTTTGTCCCTTATAGAGCAGTGCAGTAATAGCCAAAATGCAAAGTTTGTCTTAACATTGTTCTTAAATGCAGCCCTACTATGTGGCCCTCATTTTCCTGGACAGGGCCATTGGCAACTCTTCAGCCCTCCAGCTGTCTACTAGGTACTTGGTCTCTATTCATGAATTCTACCAAACACTGAAATACTTAAGGGTGGTTTCTCAGTCTAAAGCATGGTGATAGCTAAGTTCTGGGTTATGGCTTTTCTGTTAACAGGTTGTTCTCCTGGACTCAGTTCTCCACAGATGCCTGAGCTCTGTCCTTACTGTCTCCAGGACCACTGCTGTGGTTAAGTGTCCCCCCAAAGTCTCCTATGCTTATCTTCTAGGAAAACGGTGGGACTTCTGAGAAGTGGTGCCTAGGAAAGGTCCTTAAGTCTCTAGGGATGTGCTTTTGAAGGGACTTGTGGGATTCCAGCTCTTTCCTCTCCCCAGGGATGATGTATGGTTTTTTTTTTTTTTCTGGTACCTGCTTCTAGCGTATGTCTGTGATGGTGGACTTGATTGTATCTGGGATGAACTAAAAGACTCGATTCTAGGTGAGTCTTTAAGGATATTTCTAGGAGAGATTTCTTCCCCCAGAGAGACCAACCAACACTTCTGGGAGCAACTGAAATATAAGCAGATGCAGGGAAGTAGTACTGTGTCTCTGCTGCCCACCTTTGCTGCTTGCTGGTGAACGTGTTACCTCTGCTGCCACTATCTGTCACTAACCACAGAGCTCAGGCTCTCTGTCATTTCAACATGGACTAAAAGACCAGCAGCTCTCCAGGTATCTTTCAGGTTTACACCGACAGATTTGAATTACGGAAGCATCTAGCTTCACAAACCAGACCTCAGCTTTTTCAGTATGCAGACAGCCACTGTTGGACTATGTAGCACCTATGGAGTGAGCCTACCTAATAAATTTTTTGTTATACACACACGCGCACACGCACATAATTTGGAAACTTAAAAGTTGTGAGCCAAACTAAACATTGCCTCTTCATATATTAATTATCTCAGGTGTTTTTTTGATTGTGATATGTAGCTGCTGAACAGTCACCAGGGTGCTTGGACAGAGTGGGTCCTTGGTTAGTGTTCCTCAGCATCCAAGGCTCAGCAGGGTCTGCTCAGCTGGTGATCACACCAGCTTGGAGCTTTCTACATGCCTAAGAACATCCCCATGAGCCTCTGATGGATTTTTAAATGATGACTTTAATGTTACTTAAAGGTATTGAAGAAAAAGAAAAGACGAGAGCTGGAGATAAACCACACCCTCGGGAACCTCAGAGGTGTTTCTGTGAGCCATTTGCCGATGAACACTTTTCTAGAGTTAACGTCTGTCAGATGGACCAGCTAGAGTCTCTCTGCTTTTAAAGACAATTTTGTAATTAGTTGTATGCATCTCTCTAAGTTTGTGTGCTGCTTAAAATAAATCAAATTTTGTGGCTTTTGGACCACATAGTGAGCTAAAATGTCATTTAGCACTGATGGCTGTGAATTCAGGGGGTTTCAATTCGGCACACCTGAGAGATGGAACTGGCTGTCAAAGCCGGAGCGACAGAATGCGCCCCTGTGCCACTGACGTTGTCATAAACATCTACTTCATACTGCTGCTAAATGGCACTCCATCTCCCTTAAATGGAATAGCTGGAATTCCATTTATAGGGTGGAGAGGAGATGGGGAGCTGGGAACACTGCAATACAGTTTTCATGGCCTTGAATGCTTTCTGACCACAGTCTGCATCGTGGATCCAGTGGCAGCTGCATGCTTTCAGAGAATTGCAATTTGCAGGGACATGCTCATTCACGCAGGTCCCTGACTGGCTCGCTCTTTGTGTTGAGGTTGCTTCTCAGTACCCCCACTCTCCGTTTATGTTATAGTCCCCAGATTCGGAGAGTTGAAGGAATTAGAACTATGACGTGTGAAACCCGGCAGGCCTGCCTTGTGACAGTATTCTGCCTTTTCTTTGTTTTTTTTTTGTTTTTGTTTTTGTTTTTTGTTTTGTTTTGTTTTTTCGAGACAGGGTTTCTCTGTGTAGCCCTGGCTGTACTGGAACTCACTCTGTACACCAGGCTGGGCTCGAACTCAGAAATTCGCCTGCCTCTGCCTCCCAAGTGCTGGGATTAAAGGCACGCGCCACCAACACCCGGCTTAGTATTCTGCCTTTTTGTGTCTCAGTTTTCTTCTGAAATGGGCTGGATGGCCACTCTGTGATGAGCATTGAATGAAATCTTCCTTGTAGCAGAGTCAGTTCGGAAACCAGGGTATTTGGTTGAGTGTGGCTAACACCTTTGCTTCTAACAAGTACTCGCATACGAGACATGAATATGTAGCTCATTGTCCTTATGCGGCTGTATTTTCACCTGAAGAAAATCATCACTGCTGAATGGAGTGTTGTGCTGGGGAAGCTGAGGCAGGGGGTCACAAGTTCAAGGCTGGCCGGAGCTACTTGCTGAGACTGTTATTGAACACGGATAGTAGAGAGGGACAGCATATAAGAAGTTGCCCTCCTGGCCACATGGTGCCATCTCTGCCAGTCAAACAAACTTGGATCCAGTGGGCATGAGTTTGCAAGGGGTACCAGAAGTCCTATTGTCTGAACTCCTTATTTTATATATGGAGACCAAGGCCCAGGTCTTGTTGAAGAGAATAATCTGGTTGAATCTAGTCTCCTGTCCAACTGGATTCGGACACGGGCCTCTTTAAGTCTGGTCCTGCTCTCTCTGCTTTTACGGCTGCATGAAAAATGAGTCCTGTTGCAAAGCCAAAGCAAAGAGCCTTTCTAATTTATTTAGGAGAAGAGGAAAATGATGGGCTTCGTGACTGCCGGGATCGCACTTCTAACTCAATTTGCAGGGCAGAGGATTGATGGCTCTGGCTGAAAGCGTACTAAGTAAACTTCCGTTTCGAGGCAATTAAGCCTCGCTCCTTCCTGTGCTGAGGAGCTGGACTAACACTGGACACACTTGTGAGAATGAATCACAAGCTGGACACATCTGAGCTTCAGATTCCAAAAACGTTCCTTGGCTATTGGCAAGGCCTCAGAGTCCGTGATCCAAGTGGGGACCATTATTGGGCTGAACAGAGGAGGCTATCAGGAAAGGCTTTCTAAGTACAGATTATGGAAGATTCTGGATGCCTTGTATATCAGTTATTCCTCAAAGCTATAAAAAAGAAAGGAAAGGAGGAAGGAAGGAAGGAAGGAAGAAAGGAAGAAAGGAAGAAAGGAAGAAAGGAAGAAAGGAAGAGAGAAAGGACCCAAAAGCTATAACTGTTGTGATTGGTTGACAGGCAGATACGGACATGGGTCTGTGGTTTTATAAGCTCTATGTCCCCTATGTACTTTTTTCTGGCAAAAGAACTGCTCTTTCTTAAATATATTCTGCTTATCAGTCCACATGGTCCTGGCATGGCTACCAATGAGAGAGAGAGAGTACCTGGCACCTTGAATCAATTGTGGTCTGTGAACCAAGCCTAGCCAATTATAATGCCCCAGCCCAAGGCAACCAATCAGAAGTGAGAGGCTGGGCATAGCTCCACCCACCCTTTGCCCCACTCTCCCTCCTCCATTCCCATCACATAGAGCTGTGTGTAGTGGGAGGGGAAGGGGAGTGGAGAAATCAACAACAAACAAACGGAGATGGAGAAAAATGTGACACCATCATTTGAAACTAGATCTAGGTACACCAAAGACCTGGCCATCCTAGCTGAGGCTGGACCATGGGCTTTAGAATCTAGTTTTGCTTAAGCTCGTTCAAATTAATCTTAGATGTCTGTACCAAGTAAATGCAAATGTGACAGAAAGCAGACAGCAGTGATGTGTTTGTGGCTTACTCTATCTTGGGTGGGCTGCGGTGGCTGCTCCGTGAACATGTCACAGGCCCCCCAAAAAAATCACTAAGAAGGAATCTGAGTTACAGAAGCAAATTTGCCCTCTCATCATAGTGCTTTGCGGGCGGTGCTGGGGATGGGGCTGAGTCCTTCAAGGCAGTGCTTGCCGAGTGTCTCACCACTCAGCCACATCTTCAGCCCCAACCGTAATTCTTGCCAACTAACCCGTTACTCACTGAAACGTCCTCCTTTTGCGGCATTAAAATTATTATTTTTTTTGTTTTTTAATTATACGTATGTGTGTCTCTCTGTGGGTATGCGTGCCATGTGTATACTTGTAGAGGCCAGCAGGGGGAGTCAGACCCTCTTGAGTCAGACTTATAGGTGGTTGTGAACTGCCTGACATGTATGCTGGGAACTGAACTCAAGTTCTCTGGAAGAACAGCAAACCCTCTTAGCTGTCTCTCTAGTCCCACCCCCCACCCCCGTTACCCTTCAGAAGACTGCCTACCTCCTGCAGTAGGACATACTCTGGTTTCTACTAGAATCTATGCTCCTTGAATTGCAATCGAGACATCAGAGGAACACCTTTTTGTCTACTAGATGACTGAGCCACTGTGGTGTCGCAGTAACTGTTTTCTGACCCAGTGGTTACTGCTCAAAAAGACTTCACTTCTAATGCTTTAATCTCGACTGAGAATCCCAGCTGCTTCGTCTGTTCACATTCTCAGAAGTTGCCTGGCTACTCTTTGAATTCTATCATTCTACAAGAATGAAGTAATCTTCCTAAGATTTCCTTTGTCTTTCCTAGCTCAGGTAAGAACTGTTCTCTATGGTGCTTAGCATATTTAGCATTTGAATCCAAATCCCTCAGGGTTTTTTTTTTTAAATCTGCTCAAGATCCTATTCTTGAACGTAGAAACAGGCTTAGTTCCAAGATGTTTCTCATATATGCCCCATGGTGGCAGAACTCTGAAACAAACCAAATGTTCACAAATAAGCTCAGTGCAGGTGTATCGGTGTGCTCATGATATGGACTGGTGTATGGCCGTTACAATAGCATTGCCAGTATTTTGGCTTTACACAGCATAGGAACCACTGTGTGTATATGCAAGACAAATAGAGCACAGAATAGAGTGATCAGACAGTCTTTATTGACAGATGTCACCTTCTCAAGACATGTCGCATTGGAGGCTATGCTTCAGTACTTCCACAATCTACCCCGTGATTGCCCATGTGCCTGCCAGTGCCTGCCAGTGCCTGCCGTGGGCTTCAATCTCCAGTGCCTGCTGTGGGCCTCGGTCTCCAGTGCCTGCCATGGGCTTCAGTCTCTAGTGCCTACCACGGGCTTCAGTCTCAAGTGCCTGCCGTGTGCTTCAGTCTCCAGTGCGCTTCGGTCCCCAGTGCCTGCCGTGTGCTTCAGTCTCCAGTGCGCTTCCGTCTCCAGTGCCTGCCGTGGGCTTCGGTCCCTAGTGCCTGCCGTGGGCCTCGGTCCCCAGTGCCTGCTGTGGGCCTCGGTCCCTTGTCTTTTCATGCATGCTTCCCAGTCTCACTATCTTCATTCTCATCCCCCTTCGTTTGCTCACGGAATCTCTAAGCCTTTCAGTCAGTCCGGTTCTCAGCCATATCCCACTTCCCAGCGCACTCTGGGCCTTTGTGGCCAGAACCATCAAAGTAAGCAGAAGGCTACTTCGTTCCATACCAGGTTCTTCTTCCATACCAAGCTGTGAGTTCTGGACTTTGCTGCTACAGTGTGTCCTTTGAGAAGCTCCCATCTCCACTGAGATAACCTTGTCAGAATTCTTTGGAGGACTCAGGAATGGACAGATGCTGCCCCGTCCCCGTTTGTAACAGCTCTCCGGTGATTCCCAGGAGACGCTGGGGCTCCTAGTCTGGGGACTCCACTTTGAAAATCACTGGACTGAAACATTTCTACTTGACACAAATAAGAGAATAGAGAGAGAATATCATCTGGGAGGTCCACAGGACAATGTTGCTGGCTATGTGGAGAGGATTTATCATTGCTTCCTGTGATATTGGTGGGGACGTGAGCATCATTCATGTGGTGTTCCCAAAGGCTGGCCAGATGGACCTCAGGATTTCACAGAGGCATCTTCTACCATCAGGCTCTCCTAGTGGCTGAGCCACCCTCTGACAGGACTATTTCACAGGTCAGAGGGGTTGCCATTGCGCCTTGATAAGTAGATCCAAGCTGGGCTTGGTTTTTCCCTTTTCTCTTCTGTGTATCTCTTTCAGGTGCCTTGGGATTCTCTTGGCTGACAGGTAGCTTGAGTACTTCACACTTTATTGAAGAGTCACTACAATAATTACTGGATCATTACCAGGGGGGTTTGAAAAGACACTTCAAAGCATCTCTCACAATTGCTAAGACAGGTGTGAAAATCTATCTGGCCAAAGAGTGTCCAGCTTAAAGGGACTTTAGGACAGAAGGGTAGGTGTTGATTAAACCGGGCCCAGTAGCAGCAGAGCTGGGTGACCTTCTAATTAGGGTATGCTAACAACCTATGCATTGGAGAGGAGGCCCAACAGCATCAAAGGAAACAGAAAACGTGCAGACATTACTTCTGTGAGGAATCTGATCTAATTAGGTCTTCCAATCCCTGGTGTATACCTCTGTTGGTGAGAATAAACAGATTTCCTCCACCACAGAGTTCATTTAGTGAAAGTTAACAAGGTGATGTGACTGCAAATCAGGTGCCCATGTGGCTGACATTGGGGACGGGAAGACTTTTTTGTTAAAATTCTTACTGCAAGGAAGGTAACAGATGACTGTCATAAAGAGGCTGACTCGAAAATTGTAGCCAAAAAGGACATCACTCTACTGAAATCTCAAATTAGTTGCTTGTGTCACCATGACCAAGTGCCTGAGAAAAGCAGTTTAAAAGAAGAAAGGTTTGTTTTGGCTCATGGATTGAGAGTCACCAGTCCATGGTGGCAGAAAGGGCAGTTTATATGCCAGAGGTCAGGAAGCTGTTAGGAGAACGCAGGAAAGGGCTGGGGTTAAATGTAACCTCCGAGGTCTCACCATCAATGGCCTGCTTCCTCCAGGGGGTGCCCACCTGATAATACTCCTCACCACCTCCTGATAGATAATGACATCATAATATGAATGCATCAAGGAAGTAATCAGTTGTTGAGGTCAGGAGATTTAATCAGGAGCCAATCACTGTTGGGATAATCTTGCACACAGTGTTGATTTCTGTACCAGAGCTGAGTACTGTCCGGACTTTGGAATTGTTATTCTAATTGCTCATCGCCTGTATCCTATTTTGTAAACACACACTCCCCTCACCTTCTGATTGGTCTACTAAAGAGCTGACAGCCTATAGCTAAAGCAGGAGAGGAAAGGTGGGACATCTGGGCAGAGATAGGAACTATGGGAAAACTGAGAAGTGCTGGTGTTTGCCAGCCAGACACTGAGGACGTCGGACATCTTGGGACTAAACTAGAGGTAACAAACAGGCCACATGGCAAATATGGATTCGTATAGACGGGGTTAATTGAGTTACACAAGCTAGCTGGGAACCAGCCTAAGCTAGAAGGCCTAAGCTTTCATAAATAATAAAAAGGTCTTCGTGTCATTATTTGGGGGCTAGTGGGTTGAGACAGTCCAACAATAAGTAACGTCCCCCAAACCTGGGTGGCAACCAAGTCACCAATACATGAGGCCACATGATGGGGTGCTAGGGGGTGGGTAGGGATTATACTGGGTGGGTGGGGGTGGTAGTGAGTGGGTGGGGGTGGTGAATTTCTCACTCAGACTATAACACTGTTGTCTTCAGTGTTTGCATGGATGTCTTCAGTGTTTGCATGGAGTCGTTCCTGACTCCTGGATCTTGTATTCAGATCCTTGCCACTTACAGCTGACCTCTAGTGAGTGACTGACTGAGAGACATCAGAGCTTTATCTCTGTGACATTGGCTGAGCAGGGCCTGAGCTCAGACCCTGATGCATCTCGGAACCCTGTGAAGCTGCCCGATGACTGCCATCTCAGCTGTCACGCATGTCGTGTGAAGTCGGACCAACCCACGGTGCACACATGGAGGTAAGTGTCTTCTTCAAGTGCTTTTCACTTGATTTCTGGGGATAGGCTCTAACTCTCACTGAACTTGGAACTCACTAATTCAGCTAGACTGGCAGCAAGCTCCAGGGATCCTCCTGTCTCCACTTCTTCAGCACTGGAATTATAGGCACGTGCCACTATGCCTGCTTTTTGTGGCTCTTGGGATTAAACGCAGGTCTTCATGCTTGCACAGAAAGCACTTTAGCTGTAGAGCTATCTCCCAGGCCTCATCTCTAGGTTTAAATCACACAATGGTTTTGTGCCATTCTTACTGATGACTGGGAATTATAGGTGGCCCTAAATACTTTTTTTGAGGGTTAAGCCCTCAAAAAACTTCTCTGAAAGTTTTTGTTAGAGCAAACTTCTCTGAAATGACATGTCTGGGATGTCAGCCATGTTACCCTAAATAATCCCAATCTCCAAAGCACACTCCCTTGAGGCCAGACTGAATTTGAGCCAAGTCCAACTAAAACTTGTGGTTACCACTTCACTGTGCTGTCTGGCACAGCAGGGTGAGAAGCAGACAGCAGTTCTTGCTGTGCTATCTCGAGTATGACTTGCTAAGATGAAACCATGTGCATTCATACAATAGAACATTTGTGTAGTATGGATCCAGTCTGGTCTAGACTACAAGTTTCAGCCTGATTGTTAGCCTGACACTGGAGCCTGACCTGTGTAACCAGAGGCTACCATGCTATACCTGTGGCCAGAAAGAGAGGTACTGGGTAGTGCCAAAGAGAACAAGGGTTATGGGCAGGAAGTAGAGCTAGGAAGGAAGGTGCCACCAGATAGTTGGGGGAATCTATAACTTGGGGTCCTGACAGCATTTCATCATCAATCTGGAGGCTCTCGGAGTTCTTCTGTGTATTGGTCTCAGTTTGTGAAAATCTCCCAGAGATTCAATCTCATGTACAGTAGATAAACCACATCCCTCATGAATTTCTGATATTTTGAGGGCACTCCATGTCTTCTTCCTGCCACTGGTTCTGACCCCTAATATCATTATGACCCCCCTCTCCACGTACAAGTCTCTGCCTGGAGCTGGTGCCGGTGCCTTTACCATCACGTATCACCACATCTGACTTGGCTCTGTTCTCTCTTTATGTGTGTGGAGAGCTTTTGGGGCTGCTTGGCAGAAATCTGACATTGGCCAAGGACAAAGAAATGGGCTTTGGGCAGGAATCTGACTTTGGGCCATGACAAGGAAATAAGTTCAGGCAGGAGTCTATTTTTAGGCTAAAACAGAGAAGTAATTTCAGTCAGGAATCCAAGTCTTAGGCTAAAACAAAGAAGTAGGCCTCAGGCTTGAATATGACTATGAGCTAGGACAGGGAAGTGGCTCAGATACTTTGTCATCCTGATGAGCCCTTAGAAACAGCGATCTTGAGAGGGACTTTGTATATTGCCTTGTTTGTTCATTGACTGTTTGTTTCTATTGTATTGTTGGTTCCTCAACTTAGAACTGACCTAAATACTTGCATGTAACTAAAAGGGTTTAAAAGAAAAGTTGAATTAAACAAACCTGCCTTCAGCCTCAGAACTGGCTGGGGTCATGCTGCAATTTTGTCTAACCTTCTCTTTTCTTTTACTCCTCACTCCTGTGCTGGAGAACCTATTGACTGATTGAGTGGGCTTGGTCATACATGCAAAGTCCCATCAGCTTCAGCTTTGGGTAGAGCAAATTTCCAGACTGGGTTTGTCAGAGAAAAGGATTTAGCAAGGATGCCTGTGCCATCAGCTAGCTGGGTTCCTTCACAGACACTCGCCTTGTCCCTCGTGGTAAGAGCAAATCTCACATCCCATTCCTGGACCGCTCCTCTCTCAGCTTCTTACTCTCAGAGACCTTGGAGATTCCACCCACGAGGGCAGCCTCCAGTGGCTCAGAGCTCCTAGTTGGAAGTGGAAGGTGAGGAGATCCATTGAGACAGAAGGGAAGGGGTAAACCCTAGTGTGTTTCAATGTTACATATGGCTTTGCCCTGAAAATGAATAGCCAGAGATTAGACTCTGTGGGCATAAGTCAATCACATGCAAATACAGGAAATGCTATGCATACCACACACGATTGCACTGTTCCAATGCGTCTCTTAGGAGTCCAAAAGTAGAGATCACTGGTCAAGCGTGGTCAAGGTGGAACCACAGGATGAGAAAGGACAGTGGTGCATTCTTAACCCCACCTGCATGCTGGGGGATTTTGCACATGTTATTTGAGGACTGCTCTGGGCTAGCCTTAGTGATGGGGACAGAGGTTCATGGAGACTCAAATATGTCAACATAGAGGGTTTATTAGAGCTCAAAAGGCAAAGAGGGTACCACATACAGAATATGCTGTGGTGCATGAGTTGGCCATCTACCAGAAAGTCCCTGGAGATAGCAGACTGGAACTGAGTTTGGGGTGTGAATAAGAAATGCTAAGTTCAGTGGGGTAAAAGATGTTTAGTAGCTGGTGGTGATGGGGATGTAATTCCAGCTACTTGGGAGGGTGAGAAACAGGAAGACCACTAATTCAAGGCCTTTCTGGGCTATTTATCAAGTTCAAAGTTAGCTTTGGCAACTTAGTGAGACCCTGTGTTAAAATAAAGCATCAAAAGAGGTCTGGAGATCTTGCTAACAGCTCAGAGGTACAGGCATATGTGAGGCCCTGGTTTCAAAATCCCTAACACTGCAAATTAAATGAATTAATTTTAAAAAGATACTTAGAACTGTCAAATATTGGACAATTATGATGGTGCCAGGTGGGCTGTAGATAGTGTGGAGCTTGTGATTCAGGACCTAGATCAAGTTGTAGGAATCTGTGATAGTCAGCTGTGGCAATGAAAGGGACTCAGGGACTGACGCCAAGACATTGAAAGACAATTCTGTTTAGCACTTACCTGGGTATGCAGAACTGGGGTTTGTCTAAGAAGCCATGTCTAGGCCCCAGCATATCAGACACTATCCTGAGATGAACTCTTCAACAGTCTGTGAGCAACTGTCTGCTAGAGGTGGTGCTCCTGCAGAAGACTGAAGGGCACAGGGAAGGGAAGAAGACACTGTCCTGTGGATGGTGGCCTGGGCCTGATTCCATAGAGGACACTGTACTCAGTCCCCATTCAAAGCCAGGCCACAAAGCTTCCTTACTCCTGCCACAGTGCGTGTTAAGCTGGAGGAGAGGGAAACAGTGGCTACCTCATGACTTACGAGACAGAAAGGGGAGTTGTGCTCTTTCAAAGAGTGGCCCAGATCATCGGAAAGGTAGTGGGAAGGACGGGCAAAGGCTGTCCAGAGCTGCTAGACAGGTCACCAGAGTAGCTTCCGACCATCAGGAGTCCAACCCTCCAGAGAAGGTAAATACCCTGGGCACAGTTACACAACTAACATAACAGGGTTATGATCCCTGGAGTCTCTGGACTGTAGCTGTTCACTTGGTCTTAGGAGATCAGCTGTCACCAAGGATATGCTGTGCCCACCACAACCATGTGGCTTTGCCACAAGCTGCCCAGGAGCTGTTGTTATTCCCAACTTGTAAGTCGGGAAACAGATGTGGAGAGTCACCTTTCTGAGGAGTGGTGCCAATAAGCAGAGTGTGTGGGATTTGAACCCAGGCCCACCAGCTTCTTTCCCCATCTTAAACCACAGTTCACAGCTCTGGGCTTTCAAGGGCAGGCATTTCCTGAAATGGCACAGACTGTTCCAGAAAGTGTGTGGGCTGAGGACAGAGAGGCTGATTTAGATCTACTGTCAAGATCTGGTGCCACACAACCGCCACCCCGGCCAGCTCCGTGAAGGGTGTGGGTGCTGCCAGTTCTGCTGCCCATGGTTCATGAAAGAGCAATTTAGCCAACAATGTAGAGAAGCTGTTGTGGCAATAAATTACCGTGTTTAAAAGGATTATTTTTATCCTTTACTGTGTTCTGAGGCCCTAAAGAATTCAGAAAACAAAGGCAGGTTGAGCAGGTGCCTCTGTGTGGGCTAGAAAGGCACGCAGGGATACATCCTCTTTAATAAAATGTATCAAGCATAGAATGTATCGCTACCCTTTAGCACCAGCTACCATGCTGTGGCAACCTGGAGTCACCTGGAGTTCTCTTTTCATCCTAGGGCAAAGGGACACACTATCTTTCTACAGAACATTTTGGATAAAGCAATGTTGGAGCATGTTAGTCTGTTTTCTGTTTCTATAATGAAATATCTAAGACTAAGCCATTATTTGACTCATGATTCTGGAAGCTTGGAAGTGTAAGAACATAGCTGAGCTCTCTGCCCTGTATGGGGGAGGGCTCTTTCTGTTAACAGCATCAGAAGGCATTAGTGATGAGACCGGAAGGCATGCCGGCTCAGCTTCATAGTTTTATAAAGCCACTGAGACCATCGTAAGGGTCCTGCTCTCATACCTCATCCTTTTCTGTTTGATTTGTGTGCAGGTTAGTTGTTTTTTTGTTTTGTTTTGTTTTGTTTTGTCTCTTGATACAAGCAGAGCAATCTGTGAAGAGGTGACACCAATTGAGGAATTGCTTCTATCAGACTGACCTGTAGGCAACCCTGTGGGACATTTTCTTGATTGATGGTTGATGTGGAAGGGCTCAGCCCACTGTGGGAGGTGCCACCCCCAAGTATATGGATGGTCCTGGGTTGTGAAAAAAAAAAAACAAAACAAAACCAAAACAACAACAGCAAAAAACCCACAAAAATAAAAACAAACAAAACAGGTTGAGCAGGCCACCAATAAGCCAGTAAGCAGCTCTCCTCCGAGGCCTCAGTTCCTGCCTCCAGCTTTTTGCCCTGTTTGAGTTCCTGCCTTAGTGATGCTCAGAGACACACCGAAACCTCAGAACCCTTCCATACCAGCTCTGGCACTTAAGGCCTTTTGGTGGCTTCTATCTTCTATCTTCTACACCGCCTTTCTGTTGCTAGTCTCAGGACTGTGAGAAGCATTTGTGTCTTGAAACAGGATTCATGTAGCTCAGGATGGCCTTGAACTTGGTATATAGGATTTCAAAGCAGGATAACTTTGAACTTATGCGCCTCCTACCATCACCTCTTGAATTCTGGGATTGCAGACACACACTGCCATGCTCAGTTTTCTGAGGCACTAGGAATGAAACCCTGGGCTACATGCACATGAGGCAGACACTCTACAGTCTGAACTGTATCTCTAGTTCACAGTTACTCAGATTGATCTATACAGCAGACATTTGACGAATTCTTTGGGGAGCTCAGGAGGAGGAGAGAAAGAAGGGGCAGCAGGGGTTGTTTTGGGACAGGCCTGGAGAGGGCCATAGCATTGAGTCGTAAACTGCTCTCTGATCAACAGCTCAGATGAAATCTGTTCATATTTAAAGCCGAAATTAATCACTACAATTACATTGTAGATGCTGAGATGTCCCAAGGCATCCAGAAAGCCCTGCAAACACGTAGGGCCAAGGTTGTGGGTGTCTCATCCGTCCCGGAACTTGTTCAACTGGGAATCAGCAAGCAAAAGTGAACAAAGAATCTTGTCTTAAGTACAGCAGCAGGATGTTCTGGGCAAGTTGTCCTCTTCATCGTAGGTCAGAGGAGTTTTAGCTGAAAGTCATGTTTTGGGTCTGGCCGTGTTCTGAAAATTGAGGGATGCTCTACACTCTTGGCTTCTATGAGAGACACTTTAGGGCTCTTGGCATCTTTCTGGGAACTCCCCCCATACTGTGTGCCTTTGGACAGCAGTCCTGTTTGTGCTAAGTGAGGTGGTACTACAGGGACCACAGCTAATTGATTGAGCTAGGAACTCCAGGATCGCAACTTCTTACCAGGGAACATCAGTGAGGGTCTAAGATGGTAATTGGTCCCTGCTTGTTTTCTGAGTAAAGGTGCATCTGTAAGCCAGATACTCAGATAGCCGGGCTGCCACCATGCACAGCTTCAGGGGAATCACCTCTGTCTAAAGGAGTCTCTCAGAGCTCTATGGATCAAGAATTGGGAGAATAGTTTGCCAGACGATCTAGCCTAGTGTCTATTACGGTGAAGGCGTCAGCCAGGACTGAGAGCAGCACCTGAAGGCTTTGATCATAGGTGCACATCTGTATTGAGGATTGGGTTCTCTCCATGCCCACCCACATGGGTGACTCGTGACAGTGCTGGAGCCTCCCCACGTTCGGTATTATTCTCTCCTCACAGTGAAGAATCCAGGAGACCAAGGATCGTCTAAAACAGGCTCCAAAGTCATTCCCTTCAGCATGTGCCCCGTTCTTTTAATTACATGGTACAAACCAGATTCAGATCCAGAGGTGATGAACAGGCATGAGGAGAAGGGCCAAGACTTCCTAGGCGTGCACTGGAGAGCGTGGCCATCATAACATTGCATGATTTATCAGGATTTCTGATGTACACCAACTCCCAGTATTCAGACTCTTGCTTCGACCTGCTCCTTGCATGGTCTTCTTCAGCCATTCTTTATTTCTGCCTACTGCCCCCAGCCTGTCTTCTCTAAGGTGGTTAGCCTCTTTAACACAATCTGCATTTTCCTTATCATAGTATTACCTCCATACTTGCTCTTGCCAATCTAGAATATTCTTATCTCTTTGCCTATTTCCTGCTCTCCTGAGAGGAGGCTTTTCTAGCCTCCCCATAGTCCTTTCTCGAAGCCCATAGAATTTGCTGCAGCCTTCAAAAAATAAACAAGATCACCTAAAAAAAAAAAAGCCCATCATGTTTTTTCCTATTAGCCTGTTCATTCAGAGAGCTCCATCAAGTTAGAGCTGATCTCTGCTGTTCTAGACCCAGAACATGGCCCTGGTCTCAGTGGGTTTTCAGTTGCATGTATCAATGAGCAAGGTAGGCATCACTATCCCTCCCCATGGCCTTCTAAAGATTTATTTATTTTAATTTTATGTGTACAAATGTTTATCTTCATGAATGTATACATACCACATTCATTCCTGGTGCCTGAGTTACAGATGGCTGTGAGCACCTATAGGGATGCTCAGAGTTGAATTTGACTCTCCAAGGCCTCTTAACCATTAAGTGATCTCTCTACCCCTCATCCCTTACTGTTCCAATTTACAGCGGTGTAGAACAGGGGAGCTCACCAGAGTCAAAGCCACGGTACGCCGGAGCCGAGTTTAAACCCAGATTGCCCCACACCTTGGGCACCTTGTAGACATCTCACCAGGCAAATTTGCTCCAACCTCTCACACACACACTGCTTCTGTCTACGCTCTGACAGCTGCATTTTCTGTCTTACCAGAATGGGCATGTCAGGCTTCTGGGTCCATGACAAAAAAACAAACAAACAAACAAAAAAAAACCAAACAACAACAACAACAAAAAAAAAAAACCAAAAAAAACCCCTCTTGGATAGACTTTTAACATTCATTTGTCTGTGAATCTTCAGGAGGGGCAGTATACTGCTAACATGTTTCAGTGAGACTCAGTTGGACGCCTGAGCCCCAGTCACGTCATTAAGAACCCTCCATGACTCAGATATTGATCTTAATTAAGAAGCGATGCCCATGCAGACAGAACTAGAGGTGGCAGGAGGATGTGGTGACAACAGACCTCTGTGAGGAGGGATGATGACGGCGATCTTGTTTGTTCAGATTGCCAGCATTTTCTTGTCCCACTAGACTCATGACTAAGCTTTCTTCTTCTTTTTCAATTGGTAAAATGTATCCACAAGTTCTTGGCTCAGGGGGAAAAAAAAATTAAACCTAAGGGCCAGACGACTGGCTCACCCTGTCTCTTTAGCAGCTGCTTTTAATGGGCATTGAATCAATATCATCGAACTCACAGGTTTCCCAGAGAAGATGAGGCCAGATGCCCAGTTCTGAGGCAGGGGGAGCTGAGAGGTGTTATGGAGATGGACCAGACAGCACTGGCCTGTGAGACAGTATCCAAGCAACCAGCACACTCATTACGAAAGGCAAGACAACAAGCAGGCAAGACATAATGGCCACCAAGGCTGAGCAGGAAAGAGATGAACACAGGGAGCTCCAAGGACCAGGGACCACCTAGGCACCAGTGGTGGCAGATCCACACAGCCAAGACAGGGATTTATAAATTCAGCGTCATCAAATGACAACCAAAGATCCTCAATGTGGGAGCCAGACTTCAGGCCACAGAGGAGCTTCCCAGTGCTTCCATTTAAAAACAAAGCTGTTTATTTAAAAATGTATATTACATTTATTGTGTGTGCACATATGTGTGCATGGGCTTGCACACATTCATGTGGAGGTGAGGCCAAACCACAGGGACTGGATCTCTCCTTCCACAGTGTGGGTCCTGGAGGTTGAACTCAGCCTACAGGGTTCAGAAGCAGACTTCTTTTCTAGTTAAGCCATCTCATGGGCCTCAATGTGAAACTATTTTAATAATCAATAATAGCAAGTGAGAACAGTTAACAAAAAGAAAGGGTGGTTCACAGGCAAATGAGTAGAAGCAGGTTAACAACCAAGCTCTTCTGCCTTGGATTGAGAAGCCTGACTGCCCTACCTTGGAAGCACTAGATGCAAGTGGCTACAAGGCCTATAAAAGAGGCCTTCAGATTTTCAGCCACCAGAGAAGTGAAAGCTAAAACAAAATTTCATTCCACGCTCCTAGGATGATGGATAGTCTTGACATACAAAGTAGAGTTATCTGAAAGGATAGACGTTCAATTGAGAAAATGCCCCCATAAGATCTGGCTGTAGGGCATTTTCTCAATTAGTGATCAATGGGAAAGGGCCCAGCCCATTGTGAGTGGTGCTATCCCTGGGCTGGAGGTCCTGGGTTATATAAGAAAACAGGTTGAGCAAGTCACAAGGAGCAAGCCAGTAAGCAGCACCCCTCCATGGCCTCTGCATCAGCTCCTGCCTCCAGATTCCTGCTCTGTTTGGATTCCTGTCCTGACTTTCTTCAATGGACTACAATGTAGAAGTGTAAGCCAAATAAACCTCTTCTTCCCCAATGTGATTTTGGTCATGATGTTTCATCATAGCAATAGTAACCCTAACTAAGACAGATGGTTAAAATCAGAATGACAGCAGACAGGCACAGAAACTGCTGATTGGAACACAGCATATAGCACAGGCATCTTGGGAATGGGCTGTTTCTTACAAAATTAAACATGCACACATCTCCACCATGACCCAGTAGTTCTGTTCTCAGTTATTCATGCAAGAGAATGAATACACATGCACACAAGATAGCTTGTGTATTAGTGTATATAGGTGATTTTAACCCTAATAGTAAACTCTAAGACCCATTAATAGAAAAAAAATGATGAATTTTCCATATAATGAAAAGGTTTCAGCCAATTATACCAAAGGTATAGTATATGCAACCCATGAATGACACTCACAGATATTCTGCAGAGTCAAGAAAGAGTCTATATGCACTTCTGTGCAATCTGGAACAATAAAAAAAATAAGTAATGCATGGTGACAGGAATTCATATGTGGTTGAGGATGGCGCAGGTGACTGGAAAGGAGCTGTGACGATGAAAAATTTCTATAGTAAATTTTGGCTGCTGGTTCCAGGGTGTAAATATTTGCCAAAATCTATCAAGCTGGAAGACATAGGATTTGCACTTCGATGAGTACTAATTACACTTCATTTTTAAAATAATAAATATATAGCTGCATGTAGCAGCTCATTTTGTAATCTCACAGTAAGGAGGCTGGGGCAGGGAAAGAATGAGTTCAAGACTAGTCTGGGCCGGGCGGTGGTGGCGCACGCCTTTAATCCCAGCACTTGGGAGGCAGAGACAGGCAGATTTCTGAGTTCGAGAGTTCAAGGCCAGCCTGGTCTACAGAGTGAGTTCCAGGACAGCCAGGGCTATACAGAGAAACCTTGTCTGGAAAAACCAAACCAAACCAAACAAAACAAAAAAAAACAAAACCCTACCACAAGATCACTTTGAATGTGTTTCTGTCTTTAATCTGTCAGGGGGATAATTTAATGTCCAAGTGCAGGTCTTGGATTTTACTGTCTTGAGTATTTCTCTAAGTGCTTTAGCAGTTTTGATAGTTCTTTTTTGACAGCAGGTAGCCCTCCAAGAAGCTACACTGTTGTCTGACCTTCCCCTCCAAGGAGCTACACTGTTGCCTGACCTTCCCCTCCAAGGAGCTACACTGTTGCCTGACCTTCCCCTCCAAGGAGCTACACTGTTGCCTGACCTTCCCCTCCAAGGAGCTACACTGTTGCCTGGCCTTCCCCTCCAAGGAGCTACACTGTTGCCTGGCCTTCCCTTCAAGGGGCTACTCTGTTGCTTGACCCTTCCCTCACTGTTTCCACCAGCCTGTCACACTTTTTGATTATTAACATGTCATAGGGCAAGTTTGGGGTTCTGTTCTGTAGCCATCGTCCCCTGAATACCTGCTCTACTTGGACGTAATCACTTTACAGATATTTTCTTTACTCTTTACGATCTTCCTCCAGAACAAGGACTACTTGACGTCTTATAGAGAAACTGAGGGGGGCACTAGGGAGTTCATCTAAGGTAAAGTGACAGTATCAGATGGAACGAGATGGCTGCCCTCCCACAGCAGTAAGCAGGAAGGCCTATGTGTTTTGTCACTGCCACAGGGAAGCTGGCTCTGCTGGCTTCTCACTGTCAGCCAGAGAAGCTCAGGCTGGCCTGGCCAAACCCCACCTGCCACTTCCAGCAGGCCTGCCTCAGCATGCACAGGAGTAGAACAGCTGAGCCAGGGGTCAGTATGTTTGTTAGTGGAAGAATTCTGCTGCTGACTCACTCAGTGGTTTTGGTGTGGGGGGAGGTGTCATTGCACAGCCAGCCTGACAGTCTAGGTTTCTACACATAAAGATGGGCAGACAGTGATGACCTGTAATCAGTGTCTTTGGCCTCTGCATTAGAAGTAATGTTTTGAGTGTTCTTCCAAGTATTATTTAATTATAAGAGTTGAAGAGATGAGTTTTATTTATGTGAGTTATACCTACATAAAATTGATTTTAAAAAACTAGATAAGATTACAAGTTATCACCCAATCTGCTATCCCCTTGCAGTGAACTCAATAAACAATAAGTAAAATAAAGTAAAAAATAAATAATAAAAAAATAAATAAAATCAGGATAGAGTTCTTGCCCCTTCAAGGCCTGGCTATTTTTGTAAAAAAATTATTTTTTTAAATGTGTACAGATATTTTGCCTGCATGTATATATACATATGTGTAACTCCAGTCCAGCCGAGTCAGCAAGATCCAGGTTCAATGAATAGAACCTGTCTCAAAAAACAAGGAGGAGTGTGATTGAGGAGGACACCTGATGTTGGCCTCTGGCATTTACATGTACACAGATGCATATGCCACACAAACACACACACACACACACACCACACATGCACACACACACACACCATACATGCACATACACACCAAACACACAATGCAAGCATGCATCACTCACACTCATATGCATACCACACACACACATATATGCACACATGCATGTATGCATAAATACATAATACATAAATACATAATACATACATACATACATACATACATACATACATACATACTGGAAGAAAGAACCATGTCCTCCACAAAGTCACCAATTTAGTTTTTATACTCTTTGTGGTTTAACTCTCTGGATCCCTATCTACTTCTGTGCAAACCACTTCCTTTTCCCTATTGAACATCTAACTTAACAGGCCCTGGCTAAAGAGCACACCTTTTAATTTTGCTATAGACAATTTTCATAATAATTATTGTGATGTTTAAGAAAAGTATACACCTGTTCAGGACAAAACTGAACTACTGGGAAAACCAAAAGTCCCCTGTTTCTGCTCCTTCTCTTCTGGGCTCAGTTTTATCTCCCAGGGGCAACCCCTTCTAGGGGATCCCAATGTCCCATCTTTTGCCTGTTTCCTGTAGAGTTAGATTCTTTCTTTATTCCATTTTTTTCATTCTTTAAAAACAACAGTCTTCTATTAAAATCATTTAGAACTGCACCACAACCAGATCTAGGAAATGCTGGATTATTTACTTGCCCTAAATTGTAGCCATTTTAGTTTTATGCCATGAGCTTGGTATTACAGTGAATTTTTAGATCTGGTCATAATAGAACCTCCATGCCTCACTGAATTCCCCGTGTAGATTTTGGGGCCTTTCCCTCCAGTCCACAGGGACCTTCTAGCCTGAATCCCTACTTATGTACAGACACTGGGGACTTTCAGAGAGGTGTTGCTCTGTCCTGACACACAGCAGGGCAACTGTGGAGGGTCTCTGAGATGACCTCACTGTGATGGTTTCTGTGGTAAATGGTATGAGAGACCCGGGCAGCCCTGAGGCTCCTCTTCAGTGCTCAGGTGGCAGGACTTGGCCCTGGGGACACAGCTTGAGAATGAGGTTTTCCTCACAAGAATGCCTCATTCTTCCTGCTGTTGCCCCATCTCGGCTCACTACCTGACTCAAGTCTGGGTCTTCAACCAGTCAGTTTCACTGTGCCTTTCAGGCCTCCAGCCTGGGCCAGGAAGAGAGTCACGTGTTCTTTAGAGGTTTTAGGAGCAAGTCACAACTCTCAGCTACATAATAGGTTATATAAATTAATCTTTGAATAGTAGGAAGAAAACGAAAGAGGAAAGAGGTTGACCTAGCCTTGCTGTTATAGACCCAGTTACTTAAACATGGTCTTGATGCTTGCACCTGTCTCGTTTTAGTTAATTCCAACAAGAAAACATCTCCAGGGTTCCCATGGTAATTGCTATTTTTACCTGTAGCATTTAGGACTATTGTTCTCCTGTCCCTTTTTCAAAATCCTTTTTAAATTTTTCTTCCTTTCCTAGAGAATAGAATAATAAGTTTATTGATGTAAAATTCTCATTACCAAGAAGTGATCATTGTCAGTGTTGATTGCTTACCTCTAGGACACAGATATCATCAGCAAAATCTTACTTGAAGGAGCATACAGTGCAAGAAGGGGAAACAGATGAATAACTAAAGCACCAAGTGCTGGAGGCCTGTAGGAAGTTCCATGGAGGCTCCGAGGAAAGCTGCATTACTTCTAGATAGGGACCTAGGGCAGCTTTCGGGGAAGGGAGGATTCCTGGAAGAGTAGGTATTTTATTCTTTGGCAAAAGGAAGAGGAGGTAGTAACTCAGAGAGGTGTGGTGGGACAGGGAATAAGATCTCCTTCCCCTGTAAGGGTTATCTATTCTTCCTTCTGTCCCAAACTCTGGCTCTGGGACACTCTGCTCTCTGTGGCCCTTTTATTAGTGAGGATATATTGGTGGTAAATTTTAGCAACATTTATATTTCTGAAAAATTTTGTTTAAGCCGTTCAGAAATATGTCTTTGTTGGACTGCCACGTGGCAGAAGATGGGTTAAAATAATTGGGTTATTTTAGTTATTATATAGTCAGAGTAGAGCCTACCACTATCACCAAAGCAGTTGTAAAAATATTTTGCGTCTGAGTCTTATTTCTGAAAGCACGGGGCTGGGAGGAAGAACTGGGCCCAGCTTCTACAGGGAGTGTGTGACTATATTGTGTGACAAGCTTCCTGTTTTAATTGAGAATCTGTGTAATCCCTCCGTCAGGAACTAGGTAAAACATAAAATAGGCAGGGTATGGCAGTGCCCTTCTCTAACCCTAGCATTCAGGAGGCCGAGTGTGAGGATCACAGGTTTAAAGCTATCTTTCTCTCCCTAGTGAGACCTTATTGCAAAAATGTAAAACAAAGTATCTTTTATCATTTTCAGGTCCTGGAGAGTATATAGCATGCCTGAGCTGACAGGTAGAGAGGCTGGATAGTGCAAACAGAGAGAAGAGAGGAGGAGAGAGGAAAAGAGAACGAGAAATCGTGTGTGAGAGGGAGAATGGGGTGAGGGCAGACAGATTTGTGAGACACACTTTCCCTGGGTCCCGAACATTATCCAAACAGGTTTCCCATGGAGAGTTTAATTGATGTATTTGAAGCAGACAGCCATGACATCCTAGAAGTCACAGTCACTAAAAGAAAGCCCCTGTGGTGTATCTGCAGTGGCAAGAGTCATTGGAGCCAAACTGAGTGGTCCAACTGGAGGGGTCGCCAGAGAACAGTTATATAAAGCAGATATCATTAGCTGATTGGAAGGAGGGCCCACCACACACACTCGTGCATGCACACACACACACACACAGGCATACACACAGATACATACACACACACACACACACACACACACACACACACACACACACACACA
>NW_021604620.1:293886-299427 GCF_004785775.1 Grammomys surdaster | reverse complement strand
TTTCTTTCTTTCTTTCTTTCTTTCTTTCTTTCTTTCTTTCTTTCTTTTTTTGTTTGTTTGAAACAACGTTTCCCAGTGTAGCCCTGGTCTTGTGGAGCTCACTCTGTAGACAGGCTGTCCTCAGACACAGGGATCTGCTTGTTTCTACTTGCTGAGTGCTGCTGGGATTAAAGGTGCAGACCACCATGTCAGATGAGTTTTCTCTCTTATAGATGCCACTGCTCATTAACCCATTGTTTGTCATCCTTGGATGCCCTCAGGACAGATTCTGAGAGGTGTCTCCTGGTAGCCTACCCTCCTTCTGTGCTTTAGGGTTCTGCACACTAAGGTAGTATGTGTTCTTTCTTTTCTTTAGGATATATATTTTTCCACACAAGTGGTTTCCTGAATTTTCAGATTTTTCTGGTATCATTTATCTCTCAACTTTGTATGTTCCTAGGGCTCAGTTATTGATGCTTTTTGGCAAGGAGTGATTATTTACTGCAAGAAATCCTATTTGGAAATATATGACATCTGAGTCCTCACACCTCCTACAGCAGCAAGCATAATATACCCTCAACATTACTGGACACAGATTAGCCCACAGTGAAGAAGGAGATAAAATTCACCTACTTGTGGGTACTTCTGGGTTTGTTGCTGTTGTTGCTGCTGCTGCTGCTGTTGCTGTTGTTGCTTGTTTTTTCAGATGGGGTTTCTGTGTAGCCCTGGCTATCCTGGAACTCAAGAGATCTGCCTGACTCTGCCTCCCAAGTGCTAAGATTAAAGGCGTGGGCCACCATGGCACATGGCAAGTGCTTCTCTCTAATTCTTCACTGGTAATTTCTGATTAATCTGAGGACCAAAGAGGCTATAAAGGTCTCTGGAGTAGGTAGACACTGGAATTCTGCTTGTGTGACAGTGACTAATTTGAGCAATGCACTTCTCCAGAATGGAATGGGTCTCCCTCCCTCCCTCCCTCTCTTCCTCCCTCCCTTTCTACTTTCCTCCCTCTCTCCCTCTCTCTCTTCTTCCCTCCAGCTCTCCTTCTCTCTCTCTCCTTGCCTTCCTCCCTCCCTCTGCCTCCCTCCCTCTGCCTCCCTCCCTCCCTCTGTCCCCTCCCATCCTTCCTTTCCTTAACAGGCTCGTGCAGCTATCCTGGCCTTGAATTTAAATATGTGGCTGAGGCTGACCTTGAACTCCCGATTCCCCTGTCTCAGATTCTTAAGTGCTGGAATTACAGGCTCTCACCAGCACACCTGGCTATTCGTCACTTTATATTTCATTTGTCCACTTATTCAACCAACCAGTGCTGCAAAACCTCTGTCTCTCATATGCCATCTTGGGCCCCGGATCTAAAGCAACCTGATGTTCTCGCTTTTGCAGAATCTAGTCAGCCAGTTTTAAAAGTGAGTTCTGGACAACTTTAAAATTTTATCATTATTTTATGCTATCTGGTGTATTTTATCTTCATTTAAGGGGGAAAAATTCAGTTTTAAAGTTGAGGAAATTGGGGCTAGGAAGATGGCTCAGTGGTTAAGAACACATACTGCTTTTCCAGAGGACACAGATAACTCCCGATCTGTGAAGGCTCCAACAGCTCTAACTTCCTCAGATGTTTGCAGTCACTCGCACATACCCACACAGCACACATACATACCCACACAGCACATGTACCCACACAGCGCACATACATACCCACACAGCACATGTACTCACACAGCACATGTACCCACACAGCACATGTACCCACACAGCACACATACATACCCACACAGCACATGTACCCACACAGCACATGTACCCACACAGCACATGTACCCACACAGCACACATACATACCCACACAGTGCACATACCTACACAGCACACATACATACCCACACAGCACATGTACCCACACAGCACATGTACCCACACAGCATACATACATACCCACACAGTACACATACATACCCACACAGAGATACACTGTACACATCTGTTGTGTAGCAACAACAACAACAACAAACCCAGAAGTACCCACAGGAAGAGTCTTTAAAGATTAGGAAATCAAGTCCCAGACAGGTTTTTTTAATTTGGCCAACTTCCTTCAACTTCAAGGCTAATAGTCTTTGCCCTAATAGTTTGTATACAAAGAAGGAATGTTTGTTTGCTAATAAAATAAAGGTCTTTGCTCTAAGAGCTCACCAAGGGGCTAGAGAGGTGGCTCAGTATTTAAGAGCACTTGCTACTCTTGCAGGGGACCTCAGTTTGGTACCTAGCACCTACAGATAACAACCAGCTAGAACTACAGTTCTGGGTGATCTAATACCCTCTTCCAGCCTTTTTTGGGCATCACACATGTGGTATGTATGGATACATACATACATACATACATACAAACAAACAAACAAACAAACAGACAAGGTACTCACACACATACAATTAAAATTATTATTATTTTTTTAAACAAAGAACTCACCAAAAGAGAATTGTATGAGGCTTGCTCCCAGATGTGTTCTCAGGACTTGGGGAATGGTGCACACATTTGGCCTTACTGACCATATGCAGAGAGGCAGCAAGCTCTCCTGTGCTGCTGAGATAGGTATTTGGTTTAAGAAATGTGTTAACCAAAATACCCCTGAGCTATGCTCCCCAGCCTTTTTCTGTGCTGCAGACAAGGGAGAAAACAGAGTAAGACTGTGAGTGTGTGGTCAGAGGGGCAGTGAGCAGCACAATTTTACCTATCAAAATGCAGACCTCTTCCAGCCCATCCTGTCTGGCTACATAGCTGCCTAAACCAAGACAGGCAGCGTGAATCAAACACCAGAGAAGACCCCTCCCTAACAGAAGCATGGAGAAAGGAAGAATTATGGCCGCTGACATCATGAACAGAAAGTTCTACTTTTAAACTAAAAGTTCTACTTTTTACTAGAACTAAAAAGTGTCCCAGGCACTAAAGGAGCTTGTCTGGTCTTGGTCATCCAGTTTTGCCTAGATGTGACAGAAAACCTGAGTCTCTGAATTCATCTTTTAGTCTGATTTGCACTCTAGAGTTTATAAAGCCTCTACTCATCACTCTCTAGAGACCTGGGGAAGTTGACTGGTGCCACTGAACAAGAAGACAGCAGGAGGTGGAGAGAGGGCGGGTCCATGACTACAGGAGATGTAGTTAGCAAAGGTCAAAGCTAGACCCTGGGTATTTGCTACCAGCTCCTCTGCTATACTCCAAATTCTTCCATGCTTCTGGGGCTTTCCTGCGCATTGAGGACTTACTTGACCTTGTTGAACACCTAGACCCCTGCTCATTCATCTGGATATCTGTTTATGCCCCTGGTGGAGAACAGACTCTGCCTAAGATAAGTCATCCCAGCCAAGGGAGACGAACTCAGTCTGCTGCATAGCACAAGTCGTAACCAAGAAAACGACTCTCCCCATCCAGCTGTAAGTCTTTCTGAAGCAGTCCTGGCTAAATATAACACGATGCCCTTCGGCAGATCTCACCAGCATTGCAGGTGATTCATAGACAGTCATGCTCAGGGGTATGATAGGTGCCCTGTAGTTAAAAATAGCCACTGTTCTGGAAGTGGTAGGGGTGGATTGTGTGCGCTCATCTGGCTTCCACTCAGAGTCTAAAGGAGCTTGGACTCAGCCTGACAGTGGGTGGGTTTTCCTAGACCTCCTAGGTCTTCTGAAGAGATGGAGTCAGCAGTGTCTCTCAAATGCCCACAGAGTGGGCCAGGCAGAAGCAGGTGATTGGGGGGTGAACTAGTGGGAAAGGCAACCCTGTCCTTTATTTTTTTATTTTATTTTATTTTATTTTTGTTTTTCAAGACAGGGTTTCTCTGTGTAGCTCTGGCTGTCCTGGAACTCACTCTGTAGACTAGGCTGGCCTTGAACTCAGAAATCTGCCTGCCTCTGCCTCCCAAGTGCTGGGATTAAAGGCGCGTGCCACCACTGCCCAGCAAAACCCT
Organism: Grammomys surdaster; assembly: GCF_004785775.1. Taxonomy (NCBI): domain Eukaryota; kingdom Metazoa; phylum Chordata; class Mammalia; order Rodentia; family Muridae; genus Grammomys; species Grammomys surdaster. Next base: position 295,495 of record NW_021604620.1, on the reverse strand, counting down.
GTCCTTTATACTTGTTCTGTAGAGGCTCTTTTCTCAGAGGCACAAAAACAGAATCGGGATTTACTGAGGATTCTCCTAAGTAAGAGCAGGATTAAGAAAGTTAATTTGTGACAACCTTTAGAAGAATGTCTTATGCTAAGTAATTGTTATAATCATTGCTTGTTTTCCTTTCCAATTCACACTGGAAAACTCCACAAACGGAGGGAATAAGGTACCTGGAAATCTGGATGGGGTGAAGTAGAAGCTGGGCAGACATAGCTATTGAGCTGGTTTAGCCTTAGGAAACTCAGACGCACAAAGTGAACACTGTGCCTTTTTATTGGTACATATTGTATACAACTATTTATCTGTTGCTTTAAAGATATAATTATGATATATGATATGATATGATTGCTTACAAATGATCACTGTAGTGGTTTGAATGAGAATGGTTCCATATGTGCATATATACTTGGTCCACAGTTGGTGGAACTGTTTGGGAAGGATTAGGAGGTGTGGCCTTGTTAAAGGCAATGTGTCACTGGGGGACTAGCTTTGAGTTTTCAAAAGTCCAGGCCATTACCAATGAGCTCTCTCTGCTTCTTGGTTGTTGTCTCAAGATATGAGCTCTTAACGACTACTTCAGCTCCATGCCTGCCTGCTTCCTGCCGTGATGGTCATGAACTCTAACCTTCTGAAACTTCAATCCCCCAGTACTCTTTTTTCTATAGGTTGCATCGTTCATGATGTCTTACCATAGCAATAGAAAGGTAGCTAAGACAATTGTATCTCCAGAAATTTCACCAAGAAGCCAGGGTCCCATTTTCGTGGAATTTATTCCTTAGCTTCTGGCATCTGTGTTTTCCCATGGGCCCGTAGAAGCGTGGATTCTGCAGGCGCAACACTATCAATGCAGCATATGATGTCCTGTGAGCTGGGTCCTGTGAGCTGGAGAGCTGAGCAAGGTTCTACAAGCACAGAAGACTGAGAGATTTTCTATAACCCTGGACAAAATGGTGAGGGTGTACCACTGTTCCTGTCCAGGAAAAGCAAACTGCTTTCAGTTCTCCTCTGCTTCTTAGGCTACAGACAAAAAGATGGCTGATGGTAACAGCCTTCAGACATGGCTCCTTTCCCTCAGTGCTGTCAGCCAAAGGAGAAAGGGCTAATCTCTCTGCCTCTCTTGTGGTTTGCTTTGTTGGAAAGAAGCTGGTGTTCTGTGGTCCGCACTAATTGCACTACAGTCCCACCCTTGAGAAGTACAAATAAGTCTACTCTGCTTTACTAGGGCAAACCCTGGTATGTTTTCTAGAGATATTCCAGTATAACTGCATCATTACAAGGAGCATCTTCCTACCATGAGCAACGCTGGCATCTGCCCAGAATAACTGTGCCAAAGAGCATTTGGCTTTCTGTCCTGACAAGTATTGCCAATGTGGCTGGAAATGGCTTCTTGGCCACCTGCATGGATGGTACCAGCTTAGATCAGAGTTTCCTTGATTCCAGTTTTCTCTGTCCCTGTCCCCCTCCCTCCCTCCCTCCACCTCCCTCCCTTCACCTCTCTCTCTCTCTCTCTCTCTCTCTCTCTCTCTCTCTCTCTCTCTCTCTCACACACACACACACACACACA
>NW_021604620.1:255676-293786 GCF_004785775.1 Grammomys surdaster | reverse complement strand
AAAAAAAAAAAAGAATTAACTTGTGGATAAAATGTTACAAAAAAAGAATTAAAACCCTTTACACAGGCAAGTATGCACAAATACACATACACTGATACACACACATTCACACACATTCACGCACACTCTGCTTGGGCCTGGCTGTTTCATCTACTCTACAAGTGTTCATGCACACCTACATACCTACACAGATACATACACATGTATGTGTATCCATACATATAGACAGACAGATATATACACATATCCATTTAGATGAATGGGGCAGAGTCCCCCCAAGCCACTCAACCTTATTTCTTTTCTCTGGCCTTTTTATACCATTTTAGACAAAAGTTCTTTAGAAATTACCTCAGAGATAAAAATGTTACATAAAATGGGAGTTACAGAAGGATGTTGATAGTAAGTTCAAAGCAGTGTCTTATTCTATATGTTCATTATGAGTTCAAAGCAACAGTTTCATATGGCCTTGCCTTATCATAGTACACACCTGTGACTTCATCCTTGGACCTGAACGTTTTTCCTCAAATACAAATTTGTCAGGCTGCCTCTCTGACTCATCTCTCGAGGTGTTATGGACACTCAGGGGAGGCAGAAGGGATAAATCACGAGGATTTCTGGTCTGGAACAGAAGGTTCCACAGGGCTCTGGTCTGGCCAGAAGATCCAGTGTTACAGCTCTCCAAAGGAGAGCCCATGCAGGAAAGGTAGCCGGGATGTCTCACACAATGCCAGTGGCAGCAGTGGTGGCTGGCTTCAGTGAGCAGCCAGAGCCGCTGGGCAGCAGGAAGTAACTGCAAGTGAACAGGACAGTGACTAGTAGTGGCAGGCAGCTGGGAGCCACAGAGGTGGCAGTAGGGACTTGAACCCAGCCTGCTGTGTGGATCCAAGATCCAGCAATGAGTGCTTCCTGAGAGCAAACTCTTTCCCAGAGTGTTAGAATTATAGCTCAGCAAAACAGCCTCTTTCAGACGATTCTTGGTGAGATAACTCATGCACTTTATTCCGTGTGGATAGGGACTTTGTAAACATTGAGGAGTAGGGTGGGACCCAGTGGTAGATGCTCCCCATCGGCTCAGTCTGAGATGTTAGGGATGCTCTATTTGCACGAGGAAGGACTTCAGGTGTTGTCCCTATATGACTGATTGCTGATTGTCTTGGCCCTCTCGATGGGATGTCGTGGTGACATGTCCCAGGACAGGTAGAGCTTGGCAGGGAGCTGGTCCCAGGCCTGCCATTCTCAATTCTCAGATTTCCCATGGTTTGAACTTGTTCAGCCTTACCAGTTCTTATGTCTGGTGACACGATCCACTTCCCCAGCACAAATTTGTCCCAAGCCTCTATCTTTTTTCTATGAAAGCTCATTGTATTTCTTATCATGCAGCCTTTACTTACTAATATGAGGAGTGGGAGTGGACATATTCTATTCTTTTTGTTTTTTTTTTTTTTTGGATTTTTGAGACAGGGTTTCTCTGTATAGCCCTGGCTGTCCTGGAACTCACTCTGTAGACCAGGCTGGCCTTGAACTCAGAAATCCACCTGCCTCTGCCTCCCAAGTGCTGGGATTAAAAGCGTGTGGCACCACTGCCTGGCTACATATTCTATTCTTGATTTTAATTTTATTACATCTTTCTAGCAAACAACTAAAACTATGTCTTAAAACTTTCTCCCTAAGATTATTTGAAACAGATCAGGAACTCTATAAAAATCATTAATTCATCTAAACAACAGTAATTCATAAAAGTTCATCTTTATGTTGATCTGCAGGGAGTCTGATCAATAGGGTGGGCTAGTGCCCAGGAATCCTTAGGCTAAGATGTAAGAGTGACAGGAACGGCATATCAGCAGCAAGAAGCAATCCTGAGTTGAAGTCTCTTGGGACTGTGCCTCTCAGAGCTCATCCATTTTAGGCCATACAAAAAGGTGAGCCACCTCCTCCAGGAAGGCCACCGGCTAGCCTTAGCTTCTCCTAGATGGCTCCTGACATATGTGTGCATATCTGTGTTTGGGTATGTGTGTGTACATACAGGTGCCTGTGGAGGCCAGGAGTGGGTGTTTGATTCCTTGGAGCTGTAACTATAGGTGGTTCTGAGCTTCCTGATGTCAGTGTGGAGAATAGAACTTAAGTGCTCTGCAAGAGCTGTGTGTGTGCTTTTAGAAGCCAAATCCTCTTCAGCGCCTCTCTCTTACTATTTCTTTGTTTTTCTCTTCTTTTGTTCCTGACCTCAACTTTGCTGCTTGACCTCCACTCCCTCCCTCTTCCTCCTCTTTTTCTATACACATATGCAAGCAGTGGAGGACACACACACACACACACGCACGCACACGCACACACACACACACACACAAAACATCTCCTTCCTGATTATGAAGTGGATAAGCTTTTTGATGATTGCTTCAGAGGAAATTCCCAGCAAAGAAGTTCAAAGACTTCTCAACTCACCGAAGAATCGTGTTGCCGTTTACATCAGCAGACTTTCACTCAGAAAGAACTAAACAGCCTGGATTAATGCTCTGACATCTTCTATGTGGGTGGGCAAGGCAATTAAAAACTAGACAGGCTCATCTCTCAGCAGATGTCTAGGTGGTGAAAATGCAGTCCAGACATCTTGGCAGAGTTCTACCAGCCTTTGTTGGAGCAACACAGTTTCTCATGTCTGCAAAGGAAACTCATCTTTCCATCAAGTCGAATGACATACTGAAGAAGAGTATTAACAGAAGGAGAACGGGAAAGCACAAAGGCCACAGGTGGCTTTGCGTTTAGTGACAAGAAAGATGGTACCCAGTTACATCAGGATTATGCTGCAGGACTGTTGAAAAGAAATCTCTAAGAGAGCCTCGGTTTAGGCTGCTGTCTTAATTAGGGTTTTATTGCTAAGAAGAGACACCATGACCTTGACAACTCTTATAAAGGAAAACACTTCATTGGGAGGTGGCTTACAGTTCACTATTGTCATGGGAGGAAGCATAGAGGCATGTAGGCAGATATGATATTGGACAGGTAACTGAGAGTTCTACATCTGAATTGGCAGCCAGCAGGAAGAGAGAGTGCCACTGGGCCTGGCTTGGGCTTCTGAAACCCCAAAGTCTACTCACAGTGACACACTTGTTCCAACACGGCCACACCTCCCAAAAGTGCCACACTCCCACTGAGCCTATGGGAGCCATTTTTTATTCAAACTAGTACAGACTTTTGCAATGCTCCTTTACCAACTTTGATGGAATCTTTAGAACTGTCCCTTTACAGTTTAGGATGACTTAGTCTCATTGCCCTTAAATTGCTATTAAGCCTCCTTTCTGTACTGGAAATGTTACCATGGGTTTTTTGCAGATCGTCCCACTCTTCAACACAGTGTGGATTGTCTCCACTTTGCAGATGTTTGGACCAGGTCTCCCAGGGAAGCATGATCACAGCCACAGATGCAGAATCCAAATCTGGAATTGAGTAGAACTTCAAAAGCTCTTTCTGGGATGGAGAGATGTCTCAGGGATTAAGAGCACTTGCTACTCTTCCAGAAGACTCAAGTTCAGTTCCCAGCACCTATACCAGGTGGCTCACCACTGTCTATAACTCTAGTGCTTGGGGATCTGACACCTCTGGCTTACACACATGCACACACATCCCTACACATAATTAAAGATAATGAAAATAAAAAAATTTAAATCTCTTTGTGTAATTAGGGTCTCTGTCTCTTTTCTGTTACTTTTTGTTTGTAGCCTGGTTATTAGTTTTTGTTGTCAACACGACTAGCTTTAGAATCTTCTAGACCACACGTTTGTAGATGTGTTAATCAGAGATTTTACATAAGGGAGAACTGAGGAGAGAAACCTCACCCTGAATAGCATCATTCCATGGACTGGAGTCCCAGGCTGAATGAAAAAAAAAAATAGAAGCCATCTGAACACCAGCATTCGTCTTTCTGCTTCCTGACTGGATGCATGTGAACACCTACCTAACTTTCCTGTCACCCAGTAGTGATGGACTGTATCCATCTCAAACCATGTGCTAAAATAAATTCTCCCTTTCAAAAGTTGTTTTTGTCAGGTGTCTGGTCACAGCACCAAGGAAGCTGAGGAGTTCAGAGCCTTCAAGCCAATCCTTTCTAAAGGAATTCATAAAGTTCACATTGTATCTAGTCTGTTGCCTCACTGTGCTGTAAGCCCTGATTTGGCCCATATATATAGTATATACATGCATTGAAATACCACAGGTACAACTTTCATATGTAAAAAAAAAATGTTTGCGGAGATGGACATGCTAGCTATGCAAGTCAATCTTCATATAACGTATATAATTATATATATTATACTATATATATGATGAATCATATATCTGTCCCTTGGCCAGGATCAAGTCTGGCCCAAAGGGTTGAGCAGGAAACAGACTCCATTCCTGTGTTGTCTTGGGCTTGTCTCTCTGTTCTTCCTCAGTTGTATCTATCAGTCTCACTAGCTTCCGCCTTAGCCATCCAGAAAGGGGAAACTCACGTATGTGAGCTGGTTTAAGTGGCTGCCTTGGTCACCTTGAAATGCCAGTTTTTCCTTAGCAAGAATTCAAAGATGTGTTTCAATGTTGTTATTTGGTATCATGATCTCTGTGTTTCTAATCTTCCTTTTCCGCTAAACATACTGTGAATGTTCTTCTATATAATTAAATATTCCTTATCAACATGCTTTATTTTACAGCTTAATGACATTTGATCTCTTGGAAGAATTACTATAACTGACTTAGCCATTCTCTATGGTTGCACATGTATCCCTTTCTAGAATTTTTCTGTATTTACAATGAACATTCTAAGCTGGGCAGTGGTGGTGCACGCCTTTAATCCCAGCACTTGGGAGGCAGAGGCAGGTGAATTTCTGAGTTTGAGAGTTTGAGGCTAGCCTGGTCTACCGAGTGAGTTCCAGGACAGCCAGGGCTACACAGAGAAACCCTGTCTCGAAAAAAACAAAACAAAACAAAAACAAACAAAAAAAACAATGAACATTCTAGGCAGCTTTCTATAGTACTAGAATCTGAGCAAGAGCCTCTACGAGTAATCATATGAACATTTGAGAATATTTTGATAAACACTGTCAAATTGTTTTGAAGAATGCCTGTATCAGCTGCAATCCCAACAGCTTTAGGAGTCCAAGTCACTGTACCAATGCTAAGTATCAACACAGAATTTGAACAAAACTTGGTCAAGCCTGATGTGGCGGTTCATGTCTGTAATCCCAGGACTCGGGAGGCTTGCCAGTGGATTACTTTGTGTTGCAGGTCAACCTGGGCTACAGAGACCTTGTCTCAAAGAATATATAAAGAAGGAAAGAATCAAAAACTGAAAGAAAAAGGAAGGAAAGGAACGGAAGGAGGGAGGGAGGAAAGACCTTTGTTAGTTTTAGCAAAAGTGGAAGTGTGATGTTGTTTTCTTCTGTATTTCTTAATTGGTGGGTTAAATTACTCATATTTACTGTCATTCCTGCATGTTCTGTGACTCGCCTATTTGTGTTTTAAAGCCCCCTTCTTCATTCTTCCTTTTGTATTGTTGACATTTTCATTATAGAGTTAGAGAGATGGCCCAATGGTTAGAGCACTGGCTGAGGGGCTGGAGAGATGATATCTCAGTGGTTAAGAGCACTGGCTGCTCTTCCAGAAGTCCTGGATTCAGTTCCCAGCACCAACATGGTGGCTTACAATAGTCTGTAACTCCAGTTCTAGGGGTTCTGAAACCTTCCTCTAGCCTCCGCAGGCACCAGGCACACAGATGGTACACAGACATACATGCAGACAAAGCACCATTCATATAAAATAAATAAATCTTTTTAAAAATCCATTATATTATATTATACTATATATTATACATTATACATTACACATTACATATTACACATTATATTTTAAATACAGTATAGATAATACATGAAAATTCTTCACCCCACTTTGTCATTTGCTTTCAATTTTGTTTCTGTAGTTTGATGTATAAAAGTGAAATATTGGAGCTGGGCGGTGGTGGCGCACACCTTTAATCCAAGCACTTGGGAGGCAGAGGCAGGTGGATTTCTTAGTTCGAGGCCAGCCTGGTCTACAGAGTGAGTTCCAGGACAGCCCGGGCTATAAAGAGAAACCCTGTCTCGAAAAACTAAAAAAAAAAAAAAAAAAAGTGAAATATTGGGGTTGGGAATGCAGCTAAGTGATAGAGAACTTGCCTACCATGGGAAAAGCAGTTGGATCAGCACATCGGCACTCTCAAAGAAAAAGAGAGTAAAAAATTTTACGTAGCCATGTATCTATTTAAGTGTTATTTTCCTTGGTTTTCTACTTAGAAAAGTTTTTCTCTTCACAAAGTGATTCTCAAAGTGTTTGGAACTTTTAAAAAGTTGAAAATAGATTAAAAAAAAGAAACAGAAAGTTAGAGTATTCGGGTATTAAAGCATTTCCAGGCTTCAGGGAGGTGTGACAGAGAGCTCTCTGCCCAGTGGTGACTTGGGGATCCAGGCTCCTTGTCTGAAACTCTGTGGCTTTCAGCACGTGATATCTCTTAAGTCAAACCAAGCAGTCGAAGGTGACCTCATGGGGGAGGGATTTATGGACCAGGCCTAAAAACCAAGACTACCACACATACTCACATCTTACTGGCAAGAAAGCAACCAGAAGGCTTATGTAATTTCAAGGGATACTGAAAAATATGAACGCAAAGAATGCTGGGAAGGAAAGCTCAGCTCTGAGCACAGAAGAGGAAGTGGGATCATTGGAATTCCTAGTGCTATCATGATAGCCCCAATCCTCCCCTCTGGTACCCATGGTCTGTCAGTCGCATTAGTGTGGAGGACAGATATGACTGACACAGGTGTCATATCCAAGTGGTGGGCTCGAGTCCTGCTTTGTCCCGGTATGATCGGACTATTGAAAAAGCAGGTCCAAGTTCAGCCCGACAGAAGAGGTTCATGAGTGGAAGTGAGTATGGCATGAAAGAACACCGAGAATACTGTTTATTAGAAACGAGAAGACAGCTCGTTAATTAGGAGGGAGAAGGGGATATTTATACCCGAGGGTGAATAAGTGATTAGGGCCATGTGGTGTTAGGTTACTGGCTGGGGCAAGAACATTGATGGTGTTTCATTTGCATACTCGGTAGCACTAGAGGCCAGGGGAAGGAACCTTATAAGGTCATACAGAAAGGAAGTTCAGCTCAGGGATGCTTCCACCGCCAAGCAGTCAGATAAACAGCAACCAGCCTTCTAACCCTGGAGAGCATGGGCTTACCAGTTGCTACGTACACCAGGGCAATTGGTGCCTCTGTTGGCGCCAGAGCGAGGCTGGGGAGAATCGAAGCTCCAGCCGCCACTCTCAGGATGAGAAAGTCCTGGGTTTTAGGCATGTTTGGACCCCTCCGTAGCTCCAGGCCAGCCCCGCATGCAAGCTCCTTGGTGGCTCTATACCTCTGATGACCTCCTGTTACTGTTCTCAGTCTCAGGTTCCACCTCAGTAGAAGGAGGGTCTGAAGGAGCCGCCTCCACCACTGCTCTGCCATTGAAGACTTGTCACCCAGAACCCCAACACACTAAATGGGTAAAAAGAGAGTTGCTCTGGCTAGAGACAGGCAGAGCCTGGAGTCCTGCTCCTTCCCTTCTCAGGACTTGGCACTTAAGTAACTTTTGGGCCTCAAGTCCCTACAAGGCATTCTTGGCAAACTGATGTTCTACATCTCAATGGGGTGACTATGGCCACTGAATAGCAGAAGCAACCTTTGAAAGGATCCCTTCTGTCACCCCACCCCCAGCCCCCCAGTACTGGGTCCCTAGTACTAGTACTGACTAGTTCTAGTGTGTGCTTGTTACGTGTTACCACTGAGCTACCTACTAGACTTTCATCAAACCTTATTTATTGATCACCTATCTGGGAGATGGGGAAGTACAATGGTTAGACCTGTGGTGTCAGAAGCTAGGTGTAAATCTTGAATCTGCTACCGGATAACTGAGGGCTTCGATTTTGAGCAAGTTTTCATTTCTAGTTCTACGAAAACTGGGGAAACAGGAATCTCAAAAGCCTGCCACACCCGCCATGCTCACACCCTTTCTTAACACATAACACTTTATGATATTGCACATCAGCTACTTACCACCCTGCTTGGTGTGTCTCCCCATTAAAATGTCAGCTCCACGGAGCAGCTACTCTCGTCCGTTTTCTTCCTCGCTGTGTGTCTAGCACCTGTTTTCCAAACCACCACTTGGTAAATATTTGTTAAATGATGTGGAGACCCTTAAAGCAGCCTGAATGAAGTATTACAGATGATGGTACTGTGTTGAAAAAGATCAAATATCAGGGTTGGTGGTATACGCCTGTAATCCCAGCATTCAGGAGAGTGAGGAGTGTGTGTGTGGCCAGCCTCGTCTCTGGCTCCGTAGAGTAGGTCAAAGAGAGGGGAGGGAGTAAAGGCAGAGAAGGGAGTGGGGGAGGGAAGGGGAACAAGGAGAGGAAGGGGAGAGGAAGAAGGGAGAGGTAAAAGGTCAGAAGCTGTTCCTGCCTTTCTGATCGTTTTAGTCCAGAAGTGAGACCGATATAAGGCAAAGAGCAAAAACTGTAAGTTATGGTGAGTGTTCTAAAAGTTTAGGGTGCTATCAAAGGACACGGCAGAAAGATTTCATGTTCAAGGCGTAGTGAGTGCTCAAAACTGACTTGAGAGGAAATGTTTAATCTGAGATCTGACAGGTGCACGCAGTGAGTCAGACATGGAGGGACAGCGGTACAGGCGGTGTGTGTGTGTGTGTGTTTGTGTGTGTGGTGTATGTGAGTGTGTCTGTGGTATATTGTATATGTATGTGAGTGTGTGTGTGTGTGGTATATTGAATACGTATGTAAGTGTGTGTGTGTGTGGTATATTGTGTATGTATGTGAGTGTGTGTGTGTTATGTTGTGTGTGTGAGTATGTGTATGTGTATGCATATATGTGTGAGTGTATATGAGTATGTCTGTGTGAGTGTGTGTGTGTGTAAGTGTGTGAGAGTGTATGTGTGCATGTAAGTGTATAAGTGCGGTGTATATGTGAGAGTTGTGGGGTGTGTGTGGTGTATTGTGTATGTGTGACTGTGTGTATGAGTATGTGTATGCATGTGTGAGTGTATGTGAGTATGCATATGTGTACATGTGAGTGTGTGTAAGAGTTGTGATGTGTATGTGTGTGTGAGTGTGTAAGTGTGGGGTGTGTGAGAGAGTTGTAATGTGTGTGTGTATGTGTGTGTGTGTTGTGTGGGCATGTGCTCATGTGTTCACATGTCTGCAGAGGGCAGACGTTGTGATCCCCCTGGAGTTGGAGTTACAGGCAGTTGTGAGCAGCTCAATGTGGCTCTGTTCCTCTTCAAGAACAATACAGCTCTTAACCTGAGTTGTCTCTCCAGATTTGACATCTGTTTTCTAACTCAACAGATACATAGGAAGTCTGGAGGAGACCACTAGCCTTCTTGTCTTTATAAGAAAACATATCCTTCTTGCAATTGTGTTTGTTTGTTTCTGTTTTTGTTTTTTATGACAGGGTCTCACGCAGCCCAGACTGGTCTTAAATTCACTGGATAGCTGAGGATGACTTTGAACTACTGATCCTCTTGCCTCTGCTTCCCAAATCCTGAGGTAGCAGGCGTGGCCGCTATACCTGGCCTATCTCTGCCATTCTTATTTTAAAGAGTTTAAAGGTACAAAGGTTGTTGGAGCTTTGGCAAGGGCAGGTGTGAGGCCCTGCCAGCTTACATGAGGATTTAGGCAGGAATGACAGAACTGGGAACTGGATCGAATCAAGAGAGACCCTGGGAGTAGAATTAGTAGGACTTGGTGGAGACTGCATACGGTAACGAGTGGGCGCCGAAGGATGACTCTAGGAGGCCTCTGCCCCGACAACACAGAGAATCACCCTTGTAAAGAAATGGGAGACAGAACAGCCTTGGAGATGTCTTCATCCCACAGGATCAGGAGGCTTCTCGGGTGAAACTTCAAGTTCAAGTTTCTCGTGTGCACTTGAGAAAAGGGATAGAAAATGACCAAGGCAAAGCAAAGGAACAAAGCATTGTGGGAAGAAGTGATGGGCTCCAGCCTGGGACTCTGAGAAGCAATAGAAGCAGCTTTTAGTTAAGTCTCAAGGGAGAGAGGCAGGATTTTATTTATCATGTGCTGATGACTAAACAGCTCTGCAGAAGTAGGGGTTGGGGGAGGGTGACATGGGTTCTTGATGACTCAGGCGGATCTCCCTCTGCAGTTTGATGATGGATTGGTACATTAAATGGTGGAAAAGCTCCATCCAGAGTCTCCACAGACAGGCAGCACGACAGGTGCCACACCAGTTGTCTCTTCTAGATGCTGGGAGCTGGAGGTCGGGGGAGGAGGAGCCATATTTCAGATCATACAGAAACTGCGACACCAGGTTGGTTTGGGAGAAGTGAGAATCGGGCTGGAGAGCCAAGGAGAAATGTGCAGGGAATGGAATTCTCTTTGAAAGATGAAGATGATAAACATGCAAAAAAAAAAAAGAATAAATAAAATATTTTTTCATATAAAAAAAAAACAAAAACAAAAAAACTCCCCCAAAAAAACTAAAACAAAAAAAGAAAGAAAGAAAGAAAGAAAGAAAGAAAGAAAGAAAGAAAGAAAGACTAAGATGCAAACAGATGATGGTCAGGCTGCATATAAAAAGAGGGGCTTGAGGCTAGCAAGCTAGCTTTGTTGGTAGTGTTTGCTGTACAGACCTGAAGACCTGAGTCCACTCCCCCAGAATCCATGTAAAGAAACAAAAGTCACCAGTGGTGGCTCACACATCTATCCCCAGTGCTGGGAAGCAGACACAGATGGACCTTGGGGCTGGCAAGTCTTTCTGCATTGTGACACCAGAAGTTGACCTCAGGCCTCACCATGCAAGCACACAGATATGAATCTCTCCCCTGTGCCCCGCCCTCTGGTTCACAGTCTACACCTCATAGCTCAACACCTAGAAATCAGTCTATGGCTATTTAATCAGAGTGGCTACTTAACCAGTAACTGCCTCTCATTTGTGTTCCCTTCCAACTTAGGACCAATTTTTAAGAATGAAAACCAAATATGAACATGAACTATCATGTGGGACACCCTGCTTTTAGATAGCCTGTTCAGTTTGCTTCATGTCCACAACCTTTAAACAGAGGCTGCACGAAGCCATTTCCTACTGGCCAGCCTTCCCACTCTTCTTGCTTTTGAGTTTATATCAAATATAGAGGTTGTTGCTGACTCTCTTCTACAGCAAGTTCTGAATAAACAGCCTTTCTTGGCTCTCCCTGGAGTGCTTCTTTATGTCATGTAGACCTCTCCTTGACGCCACCTTGTTAGGGAGTGGTGAGCAGGGAAGGCAGACTTGGGTCTTGATCTTGCTCTGCTTCTCTGGTTGGTTCTTCTTTAGCTGGAGCCACATCTGGCCATCAGCCCAACACTTCCTAGTGAAACAGAGAAGGATGGGCCAACTGCTGGGACATACTCTCTAGTAAGCAGTTTTACACGCACACACACACACACACACACACACACACACACAATCCCGAAGTCACTTGCAAGCCATGGGCACTACTAGTATGTCTGTAGAGTCTAGAACTTTAAAATGTGACTTGCGTGTCTTCAGAGTACCTGCAGGGCTGTCTGGAAAGGGTTTTCAGCCTGGCTTTGTCACTCTCTGACTGGATGACCTTTAATAAGTTACCTGATTCATGATAGCTCAGCGCCTTCCCGTGCTTAGTTTTGCAGCCATGTTTGTATCAGCAGCAGCTGAGTCTTCTAGTTCACTTGTTACGTATTTATTTTCTGAGTTCTACACCAGAATCAATAAACCAGAGTCTCTCATGGTATGCTTGGAATCGACAGGAAGAGCCAGCTGCCCAAGTAAGCTTTCTGCTCATGAAAGTGTGAGAACCTCAGAGCTGCTGCATCTTAGGCACTTCAGAGACTACAGTGAGGGTGAAGACCCAATCTCCCTCCTCACTGAAGCCTTAAGAGCAAATATATTCAAGGCAAAGCAATGAATAATAGATAGAAATTAAGGGACATCATGGGAGGGAGGAATGGGCTCCGGCATGGGGCTTTGAGAAGCAGCAGGTATATTTCAGTTAAATCTCAAAGGAGAGGTGAAATTCCATTTATCATGTGCACTTGAGGAAAGAAATGGATAGTGACCATAGACCACAAAGATGCTTTTCTGCCAGCTTTTGCTGCATAAAAATTACCTCAATACTTAGCAACATAAAACACTTATAATTTTTTTTTTACACCCCTGAGTCCAGAGCAGCTGAGTGGTTTGGTGAATCTGACCTGCTTTGCTCAGGTGTTCATAGCCAGCAAGCAGGTCAGCTCTTATGTGTGTGTGTGTGTGTGTGTGTGTGTGTGCGTGTGTGTGTGTGTTTAGGATGGCATTATTCATCCTTCTGAAGCTGGCTGGTTGTTAATTGGGGTGACTAGACTGGGCTGCTGCCAATCCAAGAAGACAGAACTTACAAGCTGTCTTATGAATTGAAGTTCTGTAGGGGATAAGTGGAGGGAGTCACACCTACATTAAAGATTTTAACACCCAAATTAAAAGTTGTACAAGGCCGGTTAACAGATGAAAACTTTGTAATGACAGAGTCTTACAAAGTTGCAGATCTGGAACCAAATGATCTTGGACCATCTTTATTCCCTTGGTCATCATTCTCTGCCCACCTTTATGTCTAACCTCAGGATTATCAGGTGAAACCTTCTGGGACGTATTACTAGACAGCCTAGCTTCCTGCAACCGGAAGAACGTCAGCAGACAGCACCTGAGACCTATTGCAGAGATTTTTCTCATTTTACTATAACCTACCTACCAGATGCTTTTACCAATATATTTGAAAGATGTCCTGGTTTACAACTGGATTTTTTTTTCCTGTATATATTAAAAAGTTCACGAAAGACTTTCTATATTGAAACACATCATTCTTGGCAACCCAAGTCTGTGTTCTCAGTCATGGTCACTCTATTTGGCTCAAGAGAATAAACTATGTCTTAATCCCCCTTGAAATGAGAGCTGTGTTTTGTATGTCACCCCATTTCAAAGAGGACCCAGGGACATCCCCTAAGAAAAAAGAAATCTGAGAGGTGGAGTGAGTCTGTGGAAAGGAGATAGCCTGGCTCTGTGGCACAGAAGGCTGGCATATCTTATTAAGTGCTGGAGAGAATAGAACCTTGGTGTGCAGCTTAGCTTTCCAATTCTTCTGGTGTAAATACTCCCATCGGGTTCCATGATGCCACTGAGTAGAGTTGGGAAGAGCACACATGCTGGGTCAGCTGCAGCACATGGTGTATGGACCAGGAAGAAGAGAGCCAGGTACATTCATGGGGATGAAATGAGCTGCTGGTTGACCATGACCCTGGCTGGTTCAGAGAGCCCTGCAGTTTCTGCTAACCCATCCATCCCTTAGATTTCTTTCTGAAGATTTTGAGCTATCTGAAGCTAAGAAACCCTAGCAGAATGAAGGGAGCAGGTAGAGGAATCTTATATGCTCCATCTCATGGAGAAACCATCCAAGATTATGACAAGTGTGGTGTCTGAAAAATAACAGACTGACTAGACTGGCGGGGACTGTGGGTCTGACAGAACAGCCCGAGGAATTATGGATCTCCCCGTTACCAGGGCCCTGAGAGGAGAGCTGACTGGGCAAGCAATGACAAGTGACTGGGAACTCTGTTCCCGCTATATTCTCTTTGAACGTCTCTGTCTGGAGCCCAGCTGCCTTAATTATGTTTTCTGGGCGGCGTTTTTTGTTGTTGTTTTGGGTTTTTTGTTTTTGTTATTTTGAAGCAGTTTCATGTATCCCAGGCTAGACTCAAACTGGCCAGGAACCAAGGATGACCTTGGACTTCTGAGCTCCTGCCTCTGCCTGCCCATTGCTAGGATTATAGGTGTGTCTTCACCATGCTTCTGCTGTGTGGCTGCTGTTCGGTTTTGTTGCCTGCTTGATCTGGTGATACTCGTGGTCATGCTGCCTAGGAGTGACTGTCTTTCCCAAATCTGCCCAGTCCTTCTCCCGCATACCTTGTCTATGCAAACCAACTAGTATAGAGTCATGGCCTTGTCTCCGACCCCTTATCAAATTCACCCAGAATTGTGTCCCATGTAAGAAGAGATCCCCCTAGACTCCAAAGCCCACCAGCATCACTGAAACTGATGGCCTCCTGTTGTCCACCGTCCTGGCACCTTCCTACGGAGGCCCTCTCATGGCTCTGGCCACAGATTTTACTATTCGCTTTGAACAAGGATTTTCTAACTCAAAGTTAGGGACCCTGATGAGGGTTTATGCAGATGTCATTTGAGAGGAATGTGGTTTCCTGGACTTCACAGCCCAGGAGTCTGCCACAGTTTCTAGATAGGCCTGAACCTAGAGCATGGCTGAGGTTAGTGAAAGAGTGGGGTTAGCAGCTTATCTTCCTCTGAAGGCCCATAGTTCTGGTGCATGTAGGCATTTGTGCATGTGCATGCTAGTGTGTTTGTGTAGGGATGTCTGATTATGATCATTCTAAGACCCAGATCATTCTAAGATCCTTAGGGTCTTGGGAACAGAGGGCAAGCAGACATGTAAACTGGCTCCAGCCCTTGCTTCAAGTGGGATTAGCAGAGGCAGAGTTTCACTGAGTTCACCATTGACCCTAAGCCCCGCCCCCTCCCCCCAGTACTCCATTTTCTAGCAAGGCCTCCTCACACGAGAACATTCTGTTAAATGCACACCCACACACGCACCGCTCCCTCTGCACTGTGTTCTTGCCACTTAGCTTGTCACCTCGTCTCTTCACTGCCATTGAAACTGAGGCAGAGTAAAATGAAGTGAACGCTAGGGGAGGAGATGGTGAAGCCCGTAGGCCACCAGACCACAGCAGGCAGCTTTTCCTTGCTAGTCTGAAAGGTAAGATGTGGAAGGCCCCTCCCTATACTGCCGGTTCCTGTCTCAGGAAAGAGGTTTGAGATCCCCCTCCTGCTTCCTACATTGACCCGAAGATGGAAATGCACTGCCCACTGTGGCATCGGCTGCTTTAGGAAGGAGCCAGACAGTTGCTAAAGGCTTGTTGTTGCTGCCGAGAGAGCCTGTCTGCCCCAGGAAGCCTATTCCGATTGTCTAATGTGTGGGCGGCAGCTGGGATGATGAGACCCTAATTGGAAGAGAATCCTGGGATTCCAGATCAATGAACTTTACTTCTCGGGCGCTTGGAACAGCTGGCAGGGAAAGTGCTTGTGGCTGCTCGGGGAGGCAGGTGATTTTCTTCCTCCCACAGAAGTTGCTTCAGTGGCTGTGGGTGCTGTTCAGGTCCAGAAAATTGGTCTCAGGAGGAGCAAGAGAGTCGACATGAACAACCTGGCTCTTTCAACTGCAGCTCTAATGAGGCAGAGCAGGGAGATCATCCTTCCAACTCTGGAGAAAGTGGTTCTGACTGGAAACAGGGCACACTTAGTGGAGCTTAAATCATGCCACTGGAACTGTCCCAAGAGTCCCCCGTGGATAATTTTTTAGGTGAGAAAACTGTTGTGAATTGTGTTTGTGGGGACAGTTGCTCAATCATATACTCCTGTCAAAGCTCATGAAGCTGGAACTTCTAAGGGTCAACTCTAGCTTTGGTTCTGGGTTTAACAATATTTGCTAAGCATCCAGGCTACCCTGGAACTCAATATATAGCCTGAGATGGCTTTAAACTCATGATCCTCCTGCCTCAGGCTCCTGAATTTCCAAGATTGCAGATGTGACCCACTATACCTAGCAAGTATTCCTAATTTTAAACACACACACACACACACACACACACACACGCACACACACACACACACAATCAATGTCTTTAGAGCCTCTGTTCTTACATAGACCTTGGCAAGTCTCTGCATAGTCTTATGTGACTTGTATCCTGCTTAGAATTCCTGAGGTGTTGTTGTTGTTGTTGTTTTAAGCAGGAATAGTTCATTTTGTCTCATAGTTTGAGAGAGTGAATACTGTCTATCACACAAGGAAAGCATGGTACAGGATAGGCTCACAGCTATGGCAGCAGAAGCTTGCTCACCTCTGGGTGGATAAAAAATAGATAACAGAATGTAGGTTGTAAAGCCTCACTCCTCTATCACCACCCACCACAATGACCCATTTCCTTCAGCTAAGTCCACCTCCTAAAGGTTCTATGACCCCACTATGCTAGGCATAGTGAGTCACACCTGCAATCCCCAAAATTCAGGAGCCTGAGGCAGGAGGATCATGAGTTTAAAGCCATCTCAGGCTACATATTGAGTTCCAAGGTAGCCTGGATGCTTAGCAAACACTGTCAAACCCAGAACCAAAGCTAGAGTTGACCCTTTGAAGTTCCAGCTGCAAGAACTTTGACAGGGGTATATGATACAGGAGTGTCACACGATGGGAACCTAGAGTCTGTGGGAACATTTCACATCCAAACCGCAACAGCATTGCATAAACTCATGATCATCTGATAACGCAAAATACTTTCAGTCCAACTTCAAAAGTGCTTGCACACTTACAGTTCCAACATTGTTCCAGCATCCAGGGTCTCTTCTCAGGCTCAAGATAAATTCTTAGCTGTGAGCCCTTGTAAAGCAAAACAAACACAAGTTCTCTGCAACTTGTATATAATGGCACAGAGTAAACAACCCCATTCCACTAGGGACTAAAATGGAGACCTAGCAAGGGGAGATCAGGCCAGATCAGGCCAGACAAGCCTGCTGAACTGAGGAGTCCACACCCAGCTTGCAGGGCTTGTGATTGTTGAAAGAAAAAGAAATGAAAAAGAGGACATGTCTGTTCCTAGGGATGGCGGAAGACGTTTATCGTAGATAGGAGGGAGAGCATAGCTAGAGGCAGAGACATCTGGGAGAATCCAGAGTAAACTTGACCTTAAGCTGGACCATGTGAGGAGAGGCAGGAGGAAAAGCCAAGAGACCAAGAGGCCAGGAAGGTAAAGAGTGAAGATGGTAAAAGAGCTGGTGTAGCCAAAATGTCTGGATTATGTAGGGAAGAACCACAGGGGGAAGGCAGCCCAGCCCCTGGACAGAGAGTTCAGGGTAGGGGTCAGGGTATGCTAGCCATATCCTGAAGTAGGTAGGGACTGAGGGATGCTGGGAGAACCTGGCAGTCAGGTCTGCTTTGATTTGTTAAATAGGCACCTGAGTTAGCCATTTGTTCCAGGTTTGAGATCTAACAGTTATGACATAATCTCTGTTCCAATGGACTTTGACAGTCTTGCCCCTCACATTCAGCTGTTTATGCATGTGTGGTCGTTTTCATGGGGTGGTTCCACCCCACGCATCATGAATATGCCACAGTTCTGACACCTGTGCTATCCCGGAGTCTCCGTTGCTGCTTAAGTCCCACATTCAAAGCCTCATGCACAGTTTCCTCTGGAACCGCATGCAGGGGATCTGGGCCTGCTGTATGCATGACCTCAGTAGCTTTCAGGAAATTTGGTACAAATCTCTATGGCCTCAGAATTCCTGTATTTTGCATATATGAACAGTTAGCACCATGCAGATGACAACAGGAAATCTCCAGACATAGCCTGGCTGCCTTGGACAATAGCTGCTGTGTGTCCCTTGGGCAACAGCTGCTTCATCGACTATGTCCCTTCAAGGAGTAACCTAGCTTAAAAAAAAAACCCTCCTTAGTGCCTGGGCGCAGGAAGGATGCCCACGAGGCTGTGTTCACT
The DNA here is from genome assembly GCF_004785775.1 of Grammomys surdaster. Classification (NCBI taxonomy): domain Eukaryota; kingdom Metazoa; phylum Chordata; class Mammalia; order Rodentia; family Muridae; genus Grammomys; species Grammomys surdaster. The sequence goes on along the minus strand of NW_021604620.1, from coordinate 276,101 downwards.
CGAGTGCTTTCTTTTCCAATGGGAAAAACCCCATATGAGTCTGCGTTACACCCCCAAGTTTTCCGAGGGCGGTGTTTGCCCTCAAGCGCCTTTCCTGTCACCCTCTTTTATAACATCCAAGCCACTTGCAACTTTAACCCTGTTGGTTTTTCTCTCCTCATCAAACTTCACATTTTGGTATCATTCTGCTCTCTCTCTCTCTCTCTCTCTCTCTCTCTCTCTCTCTCTCTCTCTCTCTCTCTCATTATAAATCTGATGGAAGGCAGTGATCAATAACCACACCACAACCCGAATGCTGTTCTGTCTCAGAATTTCCTTCACTAAACAACTTATTCCATCGCTTTGAATGAACCTCACTCAGAATTTCAGGACAGACAGAATGCTGCCACATTCTCTGACCGAATGTAACTCAGATGATCCTGTCTTTTCTGAAACCTCACAAGCCCAGCCTCCACTGTACGATTCCTGTCAGCATCCTTGTCTTTTAAGCTCCCACCAGACTGGTTCATTAAGCTTTGTCTACATCCTTCCAGGAATTCTCTAGTCCACAGCTCTGAATTCTTCCATCTCCTCCTCACACCAGTTCTGAAGATCTGTAAGCCACATGGTAAGGAGAGCATGAGAGAGTTCTGAGCCGACTGCCAGGTAGAAGAACCTCGAACCCTTCTCTCCCACATGATCTGTCCCAGCACCAGTTCTGAATGATTCTATTTCTTGGTGTAGCTGCTGAGGCATAAGGCCATTTCCTCTGAGGGGAAGAATTGAGGGGCTCAGCAGGGTGCCATGTTTCAAAGCTTTCCATAATTGATTTGGTTAGAGGACTTTTCTTTTTTCTTTCTTTCTTTTTTTTTTTTCCTCGAAGAGTCGCTTCTTGAATGTTGGGTAAGAAGACAGCCTACCATTAAAAGCTACAATATAGACAATGTTCCTCAGTCTTCACTGAAATGCTCCACCTTGGCGGCCTTCTGTCCATCCCATCTGGCACCATGATTCCAATCAGAGGCCACAGGTCCAGGCTGTATATGGCTCGTGGAAAAGCTGCCTGCTCAGCTGCCGTCACAAAATTCTGTGAGTGGGGACTTAAATCAGAACTTTGTCCTTCATTTTTAAAGCTTACAAATTCACAGTCAAGGCTTCCTATGTTCTTTAAAAAGGCTATGAAGAGTATCTTCCTTTTTTCTTCCTCCCATCTGGTAGTGTCTGGCAACGCAAATGAGTATTCATATCATAGGTCTGTCACTCTAGTTTCTGCCTTCATCAGTACAAGTCCCTTTGTATGTGTGCCTCTGTGTGCTCACATGGCCTTGTGCAGACACCAGATTGAGGTTTAGAGCCTGTGCTAATGCATGATTAAGTCATCTTAACTAATTACAAATACACAAACCCCATTCCCATATATGGCCCAAGTATACCTGAATTTGAGAGAGACAACCACCCCATTCAGTCTAACATAGCGTGTTGGTTAGTTTTATGTCAACCTGACACAAGTTAGAGTCATCTGAGAAGAGAGAGCCTCAGTTAGAAAATGCTCCCACCAGACTAATCTGGTGTTGGAATAGGAGGCAAGGGCCAGAGATCAAGTTCAGCCAACTCAGCTTGCCATAGATGGGCTATGGGCAGTTACTGCTCTCCGAGGGGGAAAGCACCTGCAGCCCCACACCTGAATAGAATCAAGTACTGGTACTAGCTACATTCAAATTACTCCTCTACTCTGCAAGAAATTGCTGCCCAGGAAGATGGATTAGCAGATAACTTGATTATTGGTTTGTGAGTTTGGATTTACTCTTTCCTTCTTCCTTTCCTTTCCTTCCTTCCTTCCTTCCTTCCTTTCTTTCTTTCTTTCTTTCTTTCTTTCTTTCTTTCTTTCTTTCTCTCTTTCTTTTCTTTCTCTCTCTCTCTTTCTTTCTCTCTTTCTTCTTTCTCTTTTCTTCCTCTCTTTCTTCCTTCCTTCCTTCCTTCCTTTCTTCCTTTCTTTCCTCCTTTCTTTCTTGATTGGCTGACTTGTGTGTGCATATGTTTGTGGAGGCCAGATTGCCACACTATTTTTTGAAAAAAGATCTGTCACTGAAACAGAAGCTCACCCCTACAGTTGGGCCAGCTGGCCAGTAAGTTCTAGGGAGCTTGACATCTCTCTCCAGCCCTGAGACAGCAGATGCACTACCATCATGCTGGGCTTTTTACTTGGGTACCAAACCCAGGTCCTCATGTTTGTACAACAAACATTTTAATGATGGAGCCATCTCCCAAGCTTCTAGCTGAACTTTTACTTATTACTTAACCATACTCCCTGGATAAAGCCTCTGTCTCCCAACAGACCACTCACCTAGGTTTATTAAGGAACTGTTTACCCTTAGGGTTCGCTCGCACCCCTTGTCCCTCAATCTTTAACTATTACATCAAGAGTTTAGCTTGTCTCCAGTCAGCTCCTCCCACCCCAACTGAAAGCTCAGCTCAAACTGACTCACACAACTCAATTGTATATATGTGGTGCCCAGGCACGGCCCATTCTAAGCATCCTCCATCCTTGCTGCCGAAAGAAAGAAATTCAGTTCTGCTGGCTCTGTAGGTATCTGTCTTAGGGTTTCTATTGCTGCTTTGACAAAACCCCATGGTCAAAAGGCAAGTTGGGGAGGAAAGTTTATTAGGCTTACACTTCCACATCACTGTTTGTCACCAAAGGAAGTCAGGACAGGAACTCAAGGAGGGTAGGAACCTGGAAGCAGGAGCTGATGCAGAAGTCATGGAGGGTATTGCTTGTTGGCTTTTTCCTCATGGCTTCCTTGGTCTACCTTCTTAAAGAACAACCCAGGACCACCAGCACAGGGATGGCACCACCCACAATAGGCTGCCCCTCCCTCATTGATCACTAATTGAGAAAGTGCGTTACAGCTGCATCTCATGGAGGCTTTTGCTTAACTGAGGCTCTTTCCTCTGTGACGACTCTAGCTTGTCTTAAGTTGACACACAAAAAAACAGCCAGTACAGTATCCATTTCTTTTTAAAGACTATTTCCTTATTTTACTTACATGTATATATTTTCTTGTGTGTGTTTATGTGCACCATGTACATACAGGAGCCATGGAGGAAAGAAGAAGGCAGCAGGTCCTTCAGAGCCAGCCGATTTGGAGCTGAAGTTACAGGCAGGTATGACCTATCTTGGAATCAAACTTTGGCCCTCTGCAAAACAAGCAAGTGCTCTCAACCACTGAGACATTTCTTTCTCTTTGCAGATAGTTTGACATCTTTGTGGATGTTAACCTCCTAAATTTTACATTTTTATTTGGTATATCTGCAAAAATGTAGTTATGAAGTAAAATATGTACTCTCTATATAATATATACTTTTTTTTTTATTTTGTAAAGTCTACAAAGTGGAGTGACAGTTCATACTTTGCCAACCCCACAGGTGAGTGAGTTCCCATGATGCTGTACACTCTAACATGCCCCTCAGCAGGGGGCAGGTTCAGATGGAAAGGAAAAGCTGCACTCTGAAGAGATCTGGCATCTCTTCAATATGATGTACCTATAAAATAACACTGCAAAGTGAAGTCTGCTGTTTAAGCCTTAGGGACAGGATTTCCAGTTGGATATTCTTGCACCTCCACTCTCAAACAGAAGATTTTGAATCAAATAACAGAAGTTAGTGAGATAAAATTGGCCACTTACTGAGAAATTCTGGGCCTTCCACCAAGAGTTTCTTTGTTAATTAGAAACTGACAAACCTCCAATCTCCTGTGGGATCGGCATTGATCTGGATGGCAGTGCTGTGGAGAGAGAAGAGACACAGTGTGGATGGTCTGTCTTGTCTTCCTCCAGGCCACTTTCATTGTCTCAGGTTGTCCCCATCATTCGGGAGTGACCACTGTGTTGGCTGTTGGGCCTCCGGTCTGTGTTGGTCTAGAATGGCTTCCCAGCCTGCTTGAGATAAGATGAATTTCTTCTGAGACTGCTTTGTATTTCCCAAGAGTCTTTCCTCATGGTGTCATGTAACTTGTTTCTCTCTTTCATGTACAGAAGACTCAAGTCTTGTATTTCTCTTTAATCTCTGATTTCTTGTTAGCATCTGGGATCTTTTGTCTGTGTGAGAAGAGCAGTCCTAGGTCATAAGCTGGGGAGTGGTCTCAGATGTACCTACTGAATGGATGTGGGGCATGACAGAGCCCCATGCTTGGTAGAAGTGGGAGTCACAATGCCCTTCCTGACACTGCCCATGATGATCCCTTACCCTAGCCATGGCCTCTCTCATCACCAAGAAAACATTGGACTTAGCTGTGAGGATGAAGCTTCCAGTCCTTCCCAGACCTGGCCTCCACCTCTCATACTGTTTATTCCTGCTGTTCCTAATGGACCCAGACCTGCTGGGCTTTGTCTTTCGGGTTCTTTGACTGACCGATGTGCTACACAGAGTCTCCTCTAGTCTGCAGATGCCCACCTACCCTCAGCAGAGCCAGGTCAGTGGTCAGATGCCTGGGTGGCAGGTTGGTGCCTCTGCAATCAGCTGATGAAGAGCTAGGGTAGATATGGAGAGAGGGCCTGCCCCTAACAGAAGGGCAGTCCAGGAAGCAAAATATGGGGATGGGGGGCATTTGTGGGACACCTGTTATGGTGCTGATTCTTTTAAAAATTTAAAATGGGAAATAGTAAATTTTTTTTAAGAATAAAAAAGCTAATAGAATACTTTCCCCTTATTTTCCTGAGGTTTTTCTGACTTTTTTTTTTCCTGTGACAGTCACTGCCAACCTGCCTGTCCCCTCCAACCAGTTTCTAGCACCTGGTGCATCATCTGGCATATTTCTGGAGTGGATTACTGACCCTCTTGTAAAGGACTGTGATAGTCACATGGTTCTGAGGGACGAGCAAACACTGCTGATATCAGGCCCTTTGAGACCTTAATGACATGCCTCTGATGACTTGGGCCTATCTCAAAAGACAAAACAAACAAATAAACAAACAAGAATGTAAGTGGCCAGGAGAGGTGGCTCTGATGGCTTGAAGCTAATCCCAGGGACTTCTGCTTCTATCTATTGTCCTGGGAAGCTCATCTCTGCGTCTCTTGTCAAAGGTTAACATTAAAATTCCACAATTCTTCTCAGGGAGACAGACAGAGAGAGAGAGAGAGAGAGAGAGAGAGAGAGACAGAGAGAGAGAGACAGAGAGAGACAGAGAGAGACAGAGAGAGACAGAGAGAGACATAGACAGAGAGAGACAGAGACAGAGAGGGGGGGCGCTGGAGGGGAGATCTGGGTTGTCTGGAACTAGAACATCCAGGAAGAGGAGGAAATAAGGTTTGGAGCAGAGGCTATAGGTGAGAAGAGCTTCCAGGAATTCTCTCAGTTACCTTGAACAATTTACAGCATCCAGCATCCAGATCTGGTTATTTCCCCCACACCCACATGTTTTCAATATTTAAAAAAAAGGTACATACATATAAAAACAAAATAAAACAAATGAAAATACGTAAAGTGTTTGCTTTGGAAACATGTGGACCTGAGTTCAGCCTCCTAAACCCATGTAAAATTTTGAGCATGGTAAACACTTGACTCCAGCACTGGGGAGCAGAGACGGGTGGATTTCCGGGGGATTTCTGACCAGCCATTTAGATACCCTGCATCTTATTTGTTTTTTCCTGTTGTAAGAATAAACTACCATGATAAAAGCAACTTAAGGGAGAAAGGATTTACTTTAGCTCTCAGTTCAAGGGTGACTCTGTCATGGCAGGGAAGTCAAGACAGCCATAGGCTGAGGCAGCTGTCACATCATATCCACCATGATAGAATGACGATACTTGTGCTTGTCTCTTTCTATATGGGCCAAGACACCAGCCTAGGGAATGGTTCCGCACACAGTGGGCAGTCTCCCACCTCAATTAACCTAATCAAGGTAAATCCCACAGGCATGTCCAGGGAGGGGACCATTTCCTAGGTGGTTCTAGATTTCATCAAGGTCACAATTAAGAGTAGCTATTGAAGTAGGAAAGATGAATTATTAGATACCTATTTTATTTAGTGATTTACTTAAAACACTGCGTGTACTGCTAGCAGATTTGCCAAATGACTTCACTTGCTGCCTGAAACAGAATAACCTGGAGAAAGAGCTGAACAATGGTCGTTGCCCTTAACAACCTGCTGACTGCCAGTATACTTCTGTAAAAGCTCACTCGCTCTCCCACCCTAACTTGTGGTTTTAGAGTTTAAAATGAGAATGCAAACTGGACGCAAGATGGAAGCCTCTCGGAGCTATCTGGCTTTGGTATCTCTCTTCCACGCTCATTGTTGCTAGAGAGTTATTCCAGAAGGATTCCCACAATGCCATCACTGACTTAGCTCACTAATTAAGAGTGCTTACTGCTCTCTTCCCAGCATCCACACCAGGAGGTTCACAATTACCTGTAATTCCAGTTCCAGGGTAATCTAAAGCCCCTGGCGTCTTCAGGTACTGGCACTCATATGCACATGTAATTGAAAATAAAATAAATCTTTAAAAAATAGATTCACCATTGTACCCTGCCTCAAAAGTAAGTACACACACAAACACGCACACACGCACATGTACCTGTGCACACACACAAATAAATAAAGTTTAAAAGTAAGGAAAGAAGAAAGAAAACAGCCGTGTTAGAAACCTGTTGTGAACAGAAGCAACAGTAGAAAATGATGCTACTTCTCTACTGTCCTTTATTTTTAGCCCTGGCCGAAGATTGACAAAAGTCCATGTTGTGTGTCATAGTCCCTGTGCCTTGCAAGTCCCACCTCATCCTCCGTTCCCCTCATGCCCCCTCTCCCAATAACACACTGACCATCACAATCCAGACTCAGGGCTTCATCCACACTTGGCAAGCACTCCGTGGACTGAGTTGCATCTCCAGACTCAGTTTGGTGTTTTATTATCAGATTATAGAATGCTTAGCCTGACCAGATGGATATGCCATATGGCACAGTCTGAGGAAGAAAGGTCTGACTTCTGTCTCAGCTGCTTCATAGTCCTTGGAGAATCCAACTTAGCAAGGATAAAATTCATCTCCTGCCCGCACCAGCTGCGTGTGACCTCTGGAGATGGGAGAGCATGTAGGAAGAGGACAGTTGGGGAAATTCTATGATGTGGTTTTCATTGTGTCATCCATAGTGAAGTGGGACTTCTTGCTGCTGCAGCTGTTTTTGGGTCTTCGTACTTCTGTAGGTAAGTTCAATAAACTCATTGGTTCGCATAATAAAAATAACAATAATGATGATAAATAAAAAAAACTAAATGTGTCCCATCCAAGTCTTTCTTATGACTGTCACCAATTTCATAAATTGCTAATTCCTTAGTTTAAAAGAAAAGCAATTACTGATTTCTTTATGTGTTGGGTAGGTAGGTACACGTTTGTTATGGTGCATATCCGGATATCAGAGAACAACTTGTGGGAACTGGTTCTCTTCTACCACACCATGTGGATCTAGAAATTGAACACAGGACCAGGCTTAGAGGCAGGTACTTTTACAGCTGAACCACCCTGCCAACCCTCTCTTACCTTCTTACTACCCAGTTATGTCATTGATCTAAGTGAGAAAACTACGCTCCACATTTTCTGTTGTGGGGGCACACAAGATAAGCACACTACCACTGACCTACAGCCTCAGCTCAGGGGAAAGTTCTGATATAAAGAAATCCATATCTTGGTACACATCTATCAGTCTAGCTTTTTGAATATAGAAGCAGAATGACCAAGAGTTCAAGGCCAGCTTAAACTATGTAACTAGTTTAAGACCATCCCTGGCTAGATAATACCCAATCTCTGTACAATAAAAACATTACCATTGGGAGACAGCATATTGTGTACTTGTCCCAGGGGACTTTAGTTTCATTGTTCCAATAATTATCACAAACCCTATGTATTGGTTACTATTATTCTTCCCACTCATGAGTATAGAAGTTGAGGATTACAGAGAATAAAATAAAAACCATCAGCTGAAGCTCAGGCTACAGAGGTCCAGCCAGATCTAGCCAGCAGATCCAGAGCTAAGGGCTACTTGCTGGCCTCTCTCAGGGCAGATGTCAGAGAAGATTGTCCTATTCAAGCTATGGGATGCATGGTCTTAAGGGTTGTTCCTAGCAGTAGGATGTATCTGTAGAACAGTCACACAGGGACTAGATGCTTATTCTACATCTCAAGACACCAAGAGACACACATGTAGTGGGGCTGGGTCAATGTGACTGCACACACCTATCATCCCAGACCTCAGGAAGCTAAGGCTGGAGGACTCAAGTTTGGTGCCAGCTTAGGCTGCGTACCAAGACCCTGCCTCTAATTAACAAAAATAAGTGAAAGAATAAAGACTGGAGAATTGAGAAAACCCCTAGTGAGAAATAGCCACTTTCTTCCTTCTTTCTTGAGATAAGCATTGCTGTTGTGATGGAAGAGGCCTGAGTTGGCAAGAGTTTTTATTTCAGTGTGTATTAGTCTGGGTTCTCTAGAGTAAATGAGTTTATAGGATGAGTATCTATCTATCTATCTATCTACCTATTATCTATCTATCTATCTATCTATCTATCTATCTATCTATCTATCTATCTATCTGACTATCTATCTATGGGGTTTATTAGAATGATTTACAAGCTGTAGTCCAACCAATCCAACAATGGCTGGCTGTGAATGGAAAGTACAAGAATCCAATAGTTACTCAGTCTACGAAGCTGGATGTCTCAGCTGGTCTTCTGCATATGCTGGAAACCTGAAGTAGGCTCTGATGCCAGTGAAGGAAGAGACTTCACTGAGGGTAAGCAGGCCAAGAGCAAAAGGCAAAAGCTTCCCTCCATTTTTGGATCATAGTTAATTCCAGATGTAGTCAAGTTGACAACCAAGAATACCAACTGTGGTTATTTATTACCATGAAAATAACCTGTATGAACTCCACAAGGTTTGAGTGAGCTTGAAGCTCGGTTTCTTGACATTGGTAGATCCTCTGTAGAAGGACGATGCAGTTGTCTGGGCTTCCCAGTGTCAGGTCAGCTCTGACATCATGACATGGCTCGAAGACCTCAGGGAGCTTGTAACTATGAAGAAGGTAGGCAACTAGATGGTAGATGATGTCTGTGGGGGGATTCGATCACTTGGTTCCTCATTTTTCTCTTCCCCTACCCTTCCTTCCTCTCCCCTAATGGACTCCAGCATATCTTATTGGTCTTTTTCCTATATACCTCTCTGTGCTTTGTAGGCTCCAAAATTTGTCCTATTTTTCTTTTTGGGGGACAAGATGTCACTAACTTGTTCAGGCCTGCCTCCAACTTGATGTCTTCCTTCCCACCTCCTGAAATTACAACCATGCATCACTCACTATACCTGGTGAAAATTTGTAATTTCTACTTTTTTATTTTAGCAGAGAGTGTGACAATATTACTTTAGCCTGTCTGGAGGACTCATGTTTCGTACTCAAGTATGAACAAGCTACATAGTCCTCTGTCCTTCAGGAGACTCTGAGACATAACTCCACTTCCTGGCCTTGGTACACACTGCACTCATGTGTACAAACCCATGTACATATGCACATAATCAAATTATTTTAAAGAATTATTCATAACGACATTAGCCATCACCTTACATAACCTTTATTGGCACTTCTGAGTATCTATTAATATCCCCTTGTGCATGTGAATGTGGGGGGGGGGGGGGGGGGGGGGGGGGGGGGGAGCATTCTATATTCTGATTTTTTTTTGATAAACATACCCATGTCCTGGGAATTTCCCTGGATCTTCTGGGATTATTTCATGAGATCTTTCCAAGTACCTTAAGGGAAGATATTTTTATGCTTTCACTTCTACAGATAAGGAAAATGAAGCACAGGAATATTGGAAAGCTTGCCCTAGCCATCAGTTACTGACCATGATTCATAGCCTAGACACATACTTATGCTTCTACTGGCACCTTACTGTCACTTGGGTTCCAGTGCCAGCTCACTTAATAGTGACCCTTTGACCTTAAGTCCTCCGTCTTCCTGTCACAGATGGTACAGACCTGAAACCAGGACATTCAGTGAAAACCAGAGTACCTGGTTTATACAAAATGCTGCAGCTATGTATTTAACAAAGACGGGGTCCTGTCACCAAGAATCTCAGTGCAGGGAGAACGCATGTCCTTGCTTCCATGGTGGTAAGTCTAGAGTAGCCAGAGATGTCATGGAAAGAGCTCCAGGATACTCTTTGGAGGTCACAGTGAGAATAGCAACCTAATATTTGGGTGACCTACAAGGCTGGCCATCAGCATCTAAAAGGTGTACTATGGAATACTGTGCTCTAGATATGATGTGGCCATTGTCTTCTTGTAGCTGCAATTACCTACAGTAGTCCTGCGTGAGATTTGGCTTATTAACTTTCTGCCATGGTGGGAGGGACTCGAAAAGCCTGCCCCCTCTAAGCATTTATAGAGAGTTGATGGTTGCTAGGTGGAAGGTCTTATGAAGTTCTAACACACAGCACACACACACACACACTCACGCACGCACATACAGAGAGAGAGAGAGAGAGAGAGAGAGAGAGAGAAATTAGTTGTTAAGGGAGAATGAGACTCATGCTCTTTAGTGGTATAGCTTTGTAAGTTGTCTATGTTCCTGTAACTAACTTCAGTTAAACGTATTTGTTTACCAAGACTCTTCTGGAGTCATTTCTTTGTTCTGTTGTTAGTGCTCGCCCAGGGTAAATAGATGTTGAATCCTCTCTCAATAGAAAATTCACAAAACAGGGTGCTGACTCTGGATAGCTGTTGACAGACATTCTTAGGGTTAGCCTGACTGGTCTGGGATCACACTGATGTTTGGAATCAGGCAGAAGTACCAATGCTCTGAGACGTGTATCTGTTACCATGATACCTGTGCTAGTTAGTGTTAGGTCCAAAGAAAACTCCAATCCCCAAACTCCAAAGGGCAATCCATATATCCAGAAATGAGCTCAACCTGGACTGTAGGAGTATTTCTGGTGGTTAGATAAAAGCCAACATTCCTCAGGAACCTGTGAACCTGGTACTCATCTGCCCAAAGGAGTCATTTTCCTTACTTCTGACAGAAGGGACATAGAGTCCATTGACATAAACTTGTAGCTGTGTGTCAAAGCACATGCTGGTTTCCAGGTGCCCCCCCATCACAAATACCTCTTATACGGTTCACAGTTTACTCTAGTATCCTAGCCTTTCCCATCTCCCTAGGCTCCCCTCCTCCCAAATACCCATTTATTCTCTTTAAAACAGCAAGCCCACCCCCACCCCACCACCTAGTCTCACTTTGCTCTCTATTCTCTATCTCTGGAAGATAGCCCTGGCACTTCCAGCCGGCTGAACATGTTCAGCCTACCTCTTTCTCTGTCTGCTCTGATCTCTCTCTCTCTCTCTTATATCTACAACAAAACTTTCCCCTTAACTATGCCATGCAGTTATATCATGCATGTTACATAGTTATATCATGTCATGTCATGTGAGCAGTTTCTTTACTCCACCACCACCCCCAGCCCAGACATCTGCTGCCAAACCCTCCAATAAAGTTAGTTTTTTTCAACTCGATACAACCTAGAGTTATCTGGACAGAGGGACTCTCAATTGAGGAGCTGCATCCATCAGATTGGCCTGTGGGCATGAATACTGGATAGTTTTATGTTAACTTGGCATAGGTTAAAACTATTTGGTAAGAGAAAATCAATCGAGAAAATGCCCCCCCACCAGATTGGCCTGTGAAATAGTCTCAGTCTCTCTCTCTCTCTCTCTCTCTCTCTCTCTCTCTCTCTCTCTCTCTGGTTTTTCGAGACAGGGTTTCTCTGTATAGCCCTGGTGTCTTGAAATTCACTCTGTAGACCAGGCTGGCCTTGAACTCAGAAATCCGCCTGCCTCTGCCTCCCAAGTGCTGGGATTAAAGGCGTGCGCCACCACTGCCCGGTGTGAAATAGTCTCTTAATCAGTGATTTATGTGAGAAGGAAGACCAGCTCATTGTGGATGCTGCCACCCCTTGGTCAGTGGTCTTGAGGTGTGTTAGAAAGCAAAGTGTACGAGCATTCGATGGGGAGCGAGCCAGTAAGCAGTTTCTTCACGGTCTGGTTTCTGCTCCTGTTCCTGCCTTGACTTCTTTCGATGACGACTATAATATGGAAGTATAAGTACAGTAAACCTTTTCCTCCACAATTTGCTGTTGCTTGTGATTTTATCCCAGTAACAGAAACCTAACAAGGTAGTAATCAGGCAGTAGGAGGTAACCAGCAAGACAGATCATCCCTGATGTCTCTTGTTCCATCAGGAGGAGGAAAGTTACTGAGGAGTAGGCAAACCACAGAGCAGGAGTCAGGTCCAGCTCCAGCCTCAGGAGGAGAAGGAAGATAGGGATTCTTAGTCCATATTCTGGTCTCAAACAATGAGAGTTCTGGAAAGCAGAGCTTTGTGTGGGTAATGAGATGCACAGGGCAGCTGAAGCCCTTCATTATGGTCTGCCATCCTGCTGGCAATGGCCAGGTTGCTATCCTTGGTGCTTAGAAGTAAATGAACAAATGAACCTAAGGGCAGGCTAGGCGGCCATCTTGTAGTTCCTTCTCTTGTTGATCCTGGAGGTTTGATAATGAGAATCCTGCTTTCTTCATGGGGGGGGGGGATTATAGCAAAGTGAGATATGGAAGTGATTGAAAAAAACAGCCAGGTCAGGGTTTCCACAGACACATTTTGCAAAAAGTAGGTTGTCTTGTCAATCTATGTCCCTTGAAAACTGAGTCTTCACCTTCCAGGCTGGTGGTGTGGCTGTGCCCCTCTCTTCTCAGGAAAGTGCCACCGTTTGGAACCATCAGTTGGGCAAATTATTGTGCTAGTGAGGGTGATGACTGTGACCTTTGACCTTCCTAGTATGTGCTGGGTAAAAGATTTACCCAGTTCACTGAATCTACCCAGCATGAATTGGTTCTGGAATCTCTCCTCCAAACAAGCAAACGAGCCTTAGAAAAACCAGGACCCAAGGCAATGCAATACAACTGGAGTGGCACAGTCTCAGACTTAAACCCGGATGTGTTTGATTGCAAACCACTCCCTCAACAACATTGTGGGACTGTGTCCGTCTGTAATATGTGGAATTCCCATTGACCTGGATGCAAAGTCAAAGTGTTTTGCATTCATTTTGTTCAAAGTGTAGCTGGGCACTGGAATGCAGTGACTGGAGGGATGGTAGACAGGCTTCGTCTCCATCACTCTCAGAACTCAGGTGTGTGGCATCCCAGGGCCCTTAGAGCCCATCAATAGTGCAAAGGGGAGTTTAAAGGATGGATGACTTGCCTGCTAACATGTGCTGGATGCTTATATATATTTTTTGGACATTTTATGTATTTACATTTCAAATGTTATCCCCTTTCCCGGTTTCCCCTCTGGAACTCCCTCTCCCATCCCCCCCCCCCCTGCTTCTATGAGGATGCTCCCTCACCCTCCCACCCACTCCCACCTCATCGCCCTGGCATTCTCCTACACTGGGGAATAAAGCTTTCACAGGACCAAGGACCTCACCTCCCATTGATGTCCGACAAGGCCATCCTCTGCTACGTATGTGGCTGGAGCCACGGGTAGCTCCATGTGAACTCTTTGGTTGGTGGTTTAGTCCCTGGGAGCTCTGGGGGCAGGGGCCTAGTTGGTTGATATTGGTGTTCTTCCTATGAGGTTGCAAACCCTTTCAGCTTCTTCAGTCCTTTCTCTAACTCCTGCATTGGGGACCCCATGCTAAGTCCAGTGGTTGGCTGTGAGCATTTGTCAGGCTCTGGCAGAGCCTCTCAGGAGACAGCTGTAACAGGCTCCTGTCAGCAAACGCTTCTTGACATCTGCAATAGTGTCTGAGTTTAGTATATGGGGTGGAGCCCCAGGTAGGGAAGACTCCGGATGACTTTTCCTTAAGTCTCTGTTCCACACTTTGTCCCCATATTTCCTTTAGACAGGAGCCTTTCTGGGTTAAGAATTTGGAGATGGGTGGATGGCTCCATTCCCCAACCCAGACCCTTGCCTAACCTCTAGATATGGTCTCTACAGGTTCTCCCTCCCCTTTGTTGGGTGTTTCAGCTAATATCATTCCTGTTGGGTCCTGGGAGCCTCTTGCTTTCCTGGCATCTGGAACTTGCTGGTGGCTACCCCCAGCTCCCCATCCCCTATTGCTACACACCTCTGTTCACATTCCTGACCATCTGTATATATCATCCCTGTCTCCTCTCATATCTGATCCTGACCACTTTTCCCCCTCCCCCTCCTCTCTTCCTTCCAAGTCCCTTCCACCCTCTACCTCCCATAAGTATTTTGTTGCTCCTTCTAAGAAGAACTGAAGAAACACCCACATTTTGGTCTTCCTTCTTCTTGAGTTTCATGTGGTCTGTGAGTTATATCTTGGTATTGAGAGCTTTTGGGCTAATATCCACTTATCAGTGAGTGCATACCATGTGTGTTCTTTTGTGACTGGGTTACTTCACTCAGGATGATATTTTCTAGTTCCAACCATTTGCCTAATAATTTCACGAAGTCATTGTTTTTAATAGCTGAGTAGTACTCCACTGTGTAAATGTACCACATTTTCTGTATCCATTCCTCTGTTGAAGGACATCTGGGTTCTTTCCAGCTTCTGGCTATTATAAATAAGGCTGCTATGAATGTAGTGGAACATGTGTCCTTGTTATATGTTGGATCATCCTTTGGGTATATGTCCAGGAGTGGTATAGCTGGGTCCTCAGGTAATTTTCTGAGGACCCACCAGACTGATTTCCAGAGTGGTTGTACCAGCTTGCAATCCCACCAACAATGGAGAAGTGTTCTTCTTTCTCCACATCCTCACTAGCATCTGCTGTCACCTGAGTTTTTGATCTTAGCCATTCTGACTGATGTGAATTGAAATCTCAGGATTGTTTTGATTTGGATTTCCCTAATGACTAAGGATGTTAAACATTTCTTTAGGTGCTTCTCAGCCATTCGGTATTCCTCAGTTGAGAATTCTTTGTTTAGCTCTGTACCCCATTTTTAAAAGGGTAGTTTGATTCTCTGGAGTCTAACTTCTTGAGTTCTTTGTAGATGTTAAATATTAGCTCTCTATTGGATGTAGGATTGGTAAAGATCTTTTCCCAATCTGTTGGATGCCGTTTTGTCCTATTGACAGTATCCTTTGCCATACAGAAGCTTTGCACTTTTATGAGGTCCCATTTGTCAATTGTTGATCTTAGAGCATAAGCCATTAATCTAAATGGAGAGAAACTTGAAGCAATCCCACTAAAATCAGGGACTAGACAAAGGTGCCCACTCTCTCCCTACCTATTCAATATAGTACTGGAAGTTCTAGCCAGAGCAATTGGACAACAAAAGGAGATCAAAGGGATACAAGTTGGAAAGGAAGAAGTCAAAATATCAGTACTTGCAGATGATATGATAGTATACTTAAGTGACCTCAAAAATTCCACCAGAGAACTCCTTAATATGATAAACAACTTCAGCAAAGTGGCTAGATATAAAATTAACTCAAACAAATCAGTAGCCTTCCTTTACTCAAAGGATAAACAGGCTGAGAAAGAAATTAGGGAAACGACACCCTTCACAATAGTCACAAATAATATAAAATACACTAACCAAGCAAGTGGGGGATCTGTATGATAAAAACTCTGAGTCCCTCAAGAAAGAAATTGAAGAAGATCTCAGAAGATGGAAAGATCACCCATGCTCATGGATTGGCAGGATTAATATAGTAAAAATGGCCATCTTGCTGAAACCAATCTGC
This sequence comes from Grammomys surdaster, assembly GCF_004785775.1. NCBI lineage: Eukaryota > Metazoa > Chordata > Mammalia > Rodentia > Muridae > Grammomys > Grammomys surdaster. Next base: position 260,379 of record NW_021604620.1, on the reverse strand, counting down.
AGATTCTATGCAATCCCCATCAAAATTCACATTCAATTCTTCAGAGTTAGAAAGAGCAATTTGCAAATTCATTTGAAATAACCAAAAACCCAGGATAGTGAAAACTATTCTCAATAATGAAAGAACTTCTGGGGGAATCACCATCCCTGACCTCAAACTGTATTACAGAGCAATAGTGATAAAAACTGCATGGTATTGGTACAGTGGCAGGCAGGTAGATCAATGGAATAGAATTGAAGACCCAGAAATGAACCCATACACCTATGGTCGCTTGATCTTTGACAAAGGAGCTAAAACCACCCAGAAGGAAAAAAGACAGCATTTTCAACTAATGGTGCTGGTTCAACTGACAGTCAGCATGTAGAAGAAAGCAAATTGATCTATGCTTATCTCCTTGTACAAAGCTCAAGTCCAAGTGGATCAAGGACCTCCACATAAAACCAGCTACACTGAAACTAATAGAAGAGAAGGTGGGGAAGAGCCTTGAACACATGGGCACAGGGGGAAAGTTCCTGAACAGAACACCAGTGGTTTGTGTCGGACGCTTATATGTGCTATATCCTCAGCCCCCAAGCCCCTGTTGCAATGGAGGTCGTTTGTATAAGAGGCCTTTATTATGACATCCTTCCCATGAAGCAGGCTCCCCACACACCTTTCTCTAAGCTCATCCCAAGTGCCCCCAAATGTACACAGTTGCCAGCAGACAGTGGCTTCTCTACTGAGATGTGATGCTCCCATGTGACTCATCCCTATAGAATACTCCTATCTCCCTTCCCCTCCTGCCTACCTCACTCTCATCACCAATTTCCTTGTAAAGAACTATGTCCCAAAGCTACTGTATCCTCACTGCAGGTCAGAGGTGTGAGGCTGTGTTTTTGGAATGATGCTGATACAGTAAGATTAGCACGGGGTACATTTCAGTCCTAGCTTCCTTGTTTTGAAGTCATGATCATCTATGTCCAAGCTTCGTTTATATAAGCCCATACTAGTTTTCCCCACGAGCCCCTTTTGCCACCTTTGCTCTCATCATGAGATCCCATGAGAGCCATCCCCATCTACTTATCATACGTATTCATTCCTCATGGATGGCCTCTCAGAGTCAGGGCCTAGACAGAGCCTAACCAAAGCCACAGGAATGAAATCCAGTTCATTTGTACCCTCATCATTGGCCAAGTCACCTACTGTGTGCCATCCACTGTGATGAGGACCCAGCTATGAACAGACATTCTGTGCAGGGGGCCGGAGGAAGCAAGCATAAGGGGTCTTCATACAGCTCACATTCAAGAAAGTGGGATCATAAAGGATAGTGGAGTAAGAGAGGACAGCAGGGGCGGTTGAGTGGTCTACTGTGCCCCCACCCCACTTTTAAAATGTCCTTCTCCATCCAGAGATTGACTGTGAGGCCATTATTATTAACTCTGCTAGCTCCCATTCCAGAACCTTCTCTGTGGTGAGATCTATGAAACATTGAGATCCAGAAGGCTTTGCAGTAAGTGGGGAAAAGCAGATCTTATGAAGTCACTCAGGGAGACAGTAAGATGCATCTGATACCTGAAGCTTTCCTGTGCTACCTAGAGGTGACAGACTTTCTTTATTTTGTCATTCAGGTGGGATCCTGACCCCAAATATAATTTAGTCATGTGATTTAGGAGACTTCAGTGGCAGGACTGTTTACAGAGTGTGAGTGGGTTAGGTAAACTCAGAGACCAGCCACAAAATCAGAACACCAGCCACAGACCTCTTGCTACCCCTGAAAACTAGTGGAGGGTATTCCTTGAGCTCTTTGAGAGCTGGGATTGTGAGGAAAGAGGCACTAACCAAAGCAGCCGAGGCCATGGGGCTACTGTAATAGCCAGAGCAGGGGCCATAAACTGAAGGACCCTCTTACTTCTCTCCCCCACCATGGGCATCTCTCTCACTGATTCCCACTGGCAGACCTAACCAGAATCCAGAAGGCACCAAGCCCCTGGCTGTGCTATCGTCAGGATAGGCCTAGTGCTCAGAGTAGAGCAGAAAACTAGTGAGGAGAGGTAAAGAGAGAGTGGGGAGAGAGCCTCCAGGGATGCCTTCCCTCTGGGGAGCTGTGTGCTTAAACCACATCGATTATTCATTACTGCTTTCCACAGACCTGTGCTTAAGTGGCAGCTGGAGAAAATCAAATTCTCCAGAAGGAACATCCTGGGAAGAATAATGATTAGATACTAAAAGCCAGACTCCATGAAATCCCAATTCTGGAATGAAATGTTCATTGGCTCCAAGTATTGGAGAACTTCCAGAAGGCAGAGGGACAGGCTTTGAGACCCTCAAGGGTGTTTCCAGCTCTGGTATTGCTGGAACATAGACTGGTCCATGTTTTCTAATGTTTTAAATGGTCAAGGAAATCTTGACCCAATGGAAAGTGTGATAATTTGCCAAGTGAATTTTACTGTCAGATAGTTTAGATGCTCTAAGAGGGTCATCTGTGGCCCCTGGAAGACATGTCATCCTGAAATGTCAGCAAGGTCATTAATTGGTAATTATCTAAGTCTGATTCCAAGAGCTTAAGAGATTACTGCATAGCAGGAGGCTTTCTGACAGAGAGCGAAAGCATAACTTTTCCCTTTTGCAAGAATCAGTCCAAACAGGCCTGTCAATCACCTGGACAGGAAGATACTCATTGGTAAATTGTCTGTTCTGGAGACTTTAAAATAGTAGAAAGCCTACTCAAACTGTAGATCAGGACAATGGTCTCTCTGCCATTGTTTACGCTCAGCTCATTAAAGTGGTTTGTGCCCGGGTGGTCGGTCTCTTTGGCCATTGCCCACTATCGTCCTGGAGGGTGTCTCACTTTACTCTGTCATAAACGTGTCTGTCTTCTATAGTTCACTCAATCTACGTGTCACATCTGAATGCTTTTGGCTGAAATGAGAAGGAGCCACAAGGAGATCTAGTGATAATGTGACTTGAAACCTCTGCCCTAAAAGACGTCCCGACAACTAACAGAGAAGGTGAGCCTCAAAGCTCCTGCCAATTCCAAACAAGTATGGTGTTTTAAAGACAAAAAGAATTTGTTGAAAACTGTGAATGTTATTTAAAATTTCGGGTGGGAAAGATGTCTCAGCAGGTAAGGAACCTGCCACTAAACATGATAACCCGAGTTTCCTCCCTGGGACCCACATGATGAGAAAAGAGAAGTGATTCCTGTAAGTTGTTTTCTGACATTCACATGTGTGCTGTGGCATGAAGATGCCTATGCAAAGACTCTCTCTCTCTCTCTCTCTCTCTCTTTCTCTCTCTCTCACACACACACACATACACACACACACACACACACACACACACACATACACTTATACAAGGCCAGATGTGGCTGGCAGTCATGTTAGAAAAGTCTTCCTAATCTCAAAAGCCAAGGATTTATGGGAGGGAGGTGAGCTGTGGGTTTTGCTCAAGGCATGGTCAGATGCTGTGACGGTGGGCTCAGAGCCTGTGTTGATGAAGCCATGGGGAAGGGAATGACCATGGACCTGAAGGGGAACAACAACCTGCTTTTTAGCTCTAACAGTCTTATTAGAAAATTGCACTGGAGAGATCCCCTGCCCTCTCCTCCCTCTAGAGCACACGGTCAGCTCTTTCCTCCCTCTGATTACCCTCATTTTGTAGCTCAGAAATGAGCTAATCAGAGGGCTGGCATTTCACACGCTATTTCAAGTGCAATTTAGAATCCAGTGTGATGAAGAGAGTTGTCAGGAGTGTGATTGTAAGGCAGCTTTCAAAAGTAAATGAAAGCTCTGAACCCAGGGTGGGAGTAAGGAAGGTGGGAGGGGAGGCTGGGACAGGGAGAGGCTGGGACAGGATTCACATAGTCTCTGATGTCGGTTCACCTGCTACATGAGAGCTGGCCTTCTTGCTTTTCTAATTTGCTGAGTGGCACTGTTGCTCCTGTAACAACCCCGCATTTTGTGGTCTAAAAAGTCACAAGTTAACTTTGTTTGTTTGAGACAGAGTTTCACCTGCCCAGGATTGTAACTCGCTACTATGTATGAGACTGGACTTGAGTTTGTGACCCTCCAGCAGCCTGAGTGCTGGGATTGTTAGGCAATCACCATCACCCTCAACTACAGATTAGTTTTCTTAAAGCCCCTGACATCAGAAGCTCAAAGCCAGGTGTGGATAGAGCCTATTTTCTTGTCTTTTCCATACCCCTTTGAGAAGTCAACTTCAAAGTGGCCAATAACCAGTCACAGTGCATCCCTGTGACTCTAACTCTCCTGCCTGCCCTTTCTGAGCACCTGAATAATCCTGTCTCCTTATTTTAAGCTGGTTAGCAACTTTAGAGCTTTTTGCCAATTATGTTAACACACAATCTAGGGGCTAGGGCATTAGGATGTAGATATGTTAAGGGCCGTGTGGTACCCACTTGAGTTTGTTGTTTTCCTGGAGAGAAGCATATACTGAATAACTGATTTTTGCACATTGGGTGTTTTGTGCAAACCAGAGACAAGTTAGTCTGCTGAGATAACCTGAGAAGGGTCATGGTTGAAGGAAAGGACTATTCCTCAACCAAGTGAGGAATAGAAGGTATAGCTCTTGCCATGCAGTGGTGGCGCACGCCTTTTATCCCAGCACTTGGGAGGCAGAGGCAGGCGGATTTCTGAGTTCGAGGCCAGCCTGGTCTACAGAGTGAGTTCCAGGACAGCCCAGGCTACACAGAGAAACCCTGT
>NW_021604620.1:218351-255276 GCF_004785775.1 Grammomys surdaster | reverse complement strand
GGGAGGAGGGGGAGGAGGGGGAGGAGGTACAGCTCCTCCCACTAAACACTGCTGCTCCTGTTTCAAGGACAGCTTCAGAGCACAATAACGCTGAAAGTCAGGAGGTTAAAAGCGCTTCCTGACTGCAAGATTCTAAATACACATCTCTCCCTGTTCCTTCTTCGAAGCGGTAATATTTTGTAGGATTGTTATAGAGTCTGGCAACTGGAAGAGTTTCGATTAGATCAGGCTTAGTTGACAGAAGAAAGAGTTAACAGAACAAACTCAAGCAGATGTAGATGGGTCAGGCAGACTTCAGTCGGAAGGAGGGAGAGTCGGGAGAAGATGGGGGATGTCATCAGAGGGGGAGGATAGGAAAAATAAAGTAGAAATGTCAAATGCTCAATCTTGCTACCAGGATACAGAGGGCAGCTGAGTGCCCAGTGGGTGTTCAACCAACAGGGTTAAGGTTCAGTTAAGGATGGATTTCCCGCCTCCACTGTGTTCCCACCTCCACACTGGGTTACCCTGACAACCTCCTCCTTCTGGTATTGACATTAGAGTGAGAAGGAAGGAAAAGCAGGCAAATGAAGAAAACAGTAATTAGAGGTGGAAGCAGCTGTGGTCTGGCTTGTTTTATCTTAGAGAAAGCTCCAAGGAAGAGCCTGAGGGCTGGGGGACAGAGAGCTCTGGGCTGATGCTTCAGACAGAGGCATGAGCACTGACTGGACGGACACCCTGGTGACATTGAGTCTGCATGCCAGGGATGTTGGAGGCGTCTCTGAGGGAAGTTTAGGTCCAGCCAGGCAATATAAATTGAGTCTTAGAGGCTGGTATTCTGATGTCTCTCCTGCTATCTTTAAGTTAGTCAGGGAATGGCAGGTACAGGCACGTTCTCCCATGGATTCAGAGTCAACATGTCAGGCTGTCAGCGGCTTCCCTGTCTTCTTTTTAATCACTCAAATGGAAAGGTGTAAGGGGGACAGAAAAGGTACAATGGCAACTTCTCGTCTCTTCCCATTCCAAATCAGGAAATGAGACCACAGGGGACATTAAGATATTTGCTCTGGGCAACAAAGGTAAGGTGGTCAGGGTTCTGAGTGGGGAAAATATATATAAAGGAAAGGAATCAGACTGGTCCCAGGTTTTGACACCAGATGAATGAAAAAAAATAAAAAGGAAAAGAAAAAGGACATGACAGCTCCTAGGTATGGTGGAGGAGAAAGTTTGTTGTATATATGAGGAAGAGCATAGCCTGAGGCAGGCATCTGGGGAGTCCAGAATGGATGTGAGGAGGGGGAGGGGAAAAGAAGGGAGGAACCAGGTGAAGCAGCCAGGAGGCCCAAAGGCACAATGAGGGTGAGTAATCAAAGTCACTGGATAATATAAGGAAGAGCAGCCCTGCCCCTGAGGCTTAGGGTAGGGGTAAGGTATGCCAGGCAGGAAGTCCCTGAAACAGATAGGGACTGAAGGATACAGGAGAAGGCACTAGCAGCCCGGTCCACTTTGTTATGTTAAACAGACACCTTGGTGATTTGTTCTAGGTTTGAAAACCTGGCAGATTCAAAACCAAGTCTGATCAACTCTAGTGTCCTCTGGTAGTTACTTCACTGTGACACACAGTGAGGTTCGCAAAGTTGAGTCTGTATTAGAATCTCCTGGATTGCCATACCTACAATTTTTGACTCGATGGCTCTGGGGTTTGGCCAGACAACAATCTCAACAATCTCAACAATCTCTCTCTCTCTCTCTCTCTCTCTCTCTCTCTCTCTCTCTCTCTCTCTCTCTCTCTCTCTCTCTCTCTCTGGTGTATGGGTGTTTTCCTACATGTGTGTGGGTTGTGATGCTCAGAACCAAACCAGAATCCTCTGGCAGAGCAGCCAGTGCTCTTAAAGGCTGAGCCATCTCCTGTTAAACCTGAGATTCGTAAAAGAAAAAAAAAACAGTTCCACAATTTTGAGCCAAATTTGAAGCAAGCTTTAATTAAATATTGGCCAGGATGATGGACTCTGGCCTGGTCCATTCCAGGGTTCCCAGGAAGTGGCAATGAGTCATGCTTTTACAGAGACTTAAGAAGGGCAAAACCGTAGGGCCACTGTATTTCCCATCAGTCCAGTCAGCAAGCAAACATCCTGTCCATGTACCTCCTGCCTACATCCAATCAAGCACATCCAGTGTAAACACACTTGTTTAGGGGAGCAAAAAAAAATGTGGCTTGTTGTTTCCCAAGAACCCAGCTCCAAGCATCCCAGGAAGTTATTTGTCCTTGGGCAGGTAGGGCTTACAAGTTCCAGGCTTTTACACTCTCTAGCCCCAAGAATTTGCACTTCTATTGATTTGGTGGATGCTGGGACCATACTTTGAGAATTATTTACATAAAGTAAGCCATTTAACCCTTGGACATTCTAGAATATTCTTTGTAAAATAAGCTGAACCTAGTCGGAGAACTCTTAAATTTGTTTGTTCTTTCAGAGTTACTTTCACCGTAGTGTAGGGATGAGTCTGAAGAGGTTCAGGTCCACTCTCCTGACTCCAGTTCACATCCAAGAGCAGCACGCAGTGTTTACTGGGAAAGAGGTAGCCACCTGTATGAGTTACTTTCCTCCTCGCTGTGATTACTTACCACAAGAGCAACACATGAAAGGAAGGGTTTATTCAAAGAAAATACCATCACAGAGAGGAGGGACGGCAGCAGAAGCATGGGGCAGTTGATCATGTGTCTGCAGTCTGGAAGCAGAGAGCCAGAGGTACGCTGATGTTCAGTCCACTCTCTCCTGCTATTCGATGGGAAAGCCTACACCGTCTGTGGAATGGTGCCACCCACATTCAGGATAGTTCTTTTTAGCTGTGTCTGGTAGTATCATTACTGATACAGCTAGAAATCTATTTTCACGAGTCTAAATCCAATTGAATTGGATTATCACCCATCACAGTACTATAAAGCATAAAATCTTATAGGCAGGGCCAGATAAATGGGCCAATGGGTAAAAGTGCTTGTCTCATAAATCTCAAGACCTGAGTCCAGTCTCCAGACCCAATAGTAAAAGGAAAGAACCAACTTCTGAAGGTTGTTCTCCAGCCCCCACACACTGTTGCAGATGCACCCTCAAGTTCACATATGCCTGTCCTACATATATACTAATAACAATAAATAATTTTTTATTTTCTTTTGGTTTTCTGAGATAGAATTTCTCTGTGTAGTTCTAGTTGTCCTGGAACTCGCTCTGTAGATCAGGCTGGCCTCGAAGTTACAGAGAACCAACCTGCCTCTATTTTCCAGGTGCTGGGATTAAAGATATGCTCTACTACTACCCAGCAATAAATAATTTTTAAAATAATTACAAACAATCAAAAGTGGAAGATGTTAGAATACTGTTTATTCTTCTACATTGTTGTATCTTTTAATAACCATCGATTCACTCACTGACAAGGTCTTGCATAGCCTCAAGCTGGCATTGTACCTGCTGTGGAATTGAGGATGCCCTTGAGCTTCTGAGTTTCCTGCCTCTACCTCCTGAGTTCTGGGGTTAGAGGCATGCACCAACACACTTGGTTTCTAGATCTAAACTCAAATCCTCATGCTTGCCTAGCAAGTACTTTACACACTGAGACATTTCAACAGCCTCTGCCTTGTAAATAAGTCTGTAGTCACGTGAGCCAATTCATGTCTGTTGTTTCCCTGGAAGCCATGACTGACACCGATAACTGCAGAAGTACCCTAGAGAAAATGTTATGCATTCTAGTAAATTTAAAACTATTAAAAAATATTCTGCTGTCAGTTATGTTTGGGAAACCCTTTGTTAAAGGATGAATTCAGGCCTCTGCTGCAGAGCTTCCTGTAACCTGGTCGTGGATTTTGCTATCCAGGACAGCTGGTGCCTCGGTGAAGATTGCTCAGGGCTCGCTGCAAGCTTTCTAAACAGTAAGTCTTTATCTTGTTTTGAAAGTTTTGAAATACCTTTCTGGGCCTTTCTTTTTGGAGGGTCTTGTTTATTGGAGATAGAAGCTTCCTTGGGAAGAGGATTTCCTGTGTTAGCCTCTCTCATCAGAGAAGTCCTGTGACTCTCAAGAAAGACTTCCCATACTGTGAGGTAGAGCCCTGGGAAACCTTCCCTAGCTCTGTCTGCAGGGAGCTTGAACTTTTTGGTTCCTCTGGAACAGAACCAACAAGTGATTTACACTTGGATGCCAGAGGATATTTACAAGATGCTTGTACTCATGTGATCATAAGCTGGCACAAGTCCTGGAGTCCTCTGATCAGGACCATCGCTTCTGCTTGCTGTTGGTAGAGCACAGGAACCAAGGAGCCGAAGATACCTCAGCCGTCTCCCCAGAGTTCCGAGACTTTGCTGGCTGCAGGCTACTTATCTGTCTAGACGCCATTTCAGGAACTTGAAAGATAGTCAATGCAAAGAAGTAGGAAAACATAGAAACCACCTCTTCCAGGATGCCTTCTCATATTTTTTTCTTCTTCCACTCCAGAGGGGGACATGTTCCTCCTTTGAGTTCTTCAGTGGCCATACATGCCACTATCACGGACGATGTCAGTTCTGATGTCTGTCTCAACCATTGTACCCTGAGCCCCTGTGAACATGTATCCAAAGTCTTCCTCCTCTTGATCCTTAGGACCAGAGATGTTGTTTAAGGTAAGATATTCAGATGGCATTGGATGAGTTGGTGAGTCTTCATGTGTGAGTAGCTCCATTCACAGAAACACAGTTGTTTGGATAAAGGTTAGTCTTTGCCTCTGGATCTGCTGAGAAAAAGCTGACATACAAACAAGAGGCAGGTGGAGAGGTGTGTTTATTGGGAGAGCAGGTGGTTAATTCCAAATGATTTAAATGTGTTTATTCAAGTAGATTCAACAGAAACAACCCCTGGTTGGCACAGTTTTGTTAACACTGCCTTTACTATTTGGCTTTAGAAGTAATTCACTTCTGCTCTTCTCTTAACCACCTTCCCTTTCCTTTGGGGCAGAGTCTTGCTAGCAGACCTAGCTGCCCTGGAATCCAGTGATTTTTCTGCCTTAGCCCTTTTAGTACTGAGATTATATGCTTTTGAAAATAGTTTTTTTTTTTCACTATTCATTCAGATAAATCTTTGCCCCAACAATTCACAGAACGGGTAAGCCGTCAGTAGTCAGGCGTCTTGGCTCTCCTTCCACATTGCTCTGATGTTGCCTCCAACCCACGCACCAGGGTTTTAATAGACATGGTGTGGTCCATGCATGGGTGGTTGTCCTTGGCATCCATAGAAGTCATTTAGAAATCAGAATCTCAGCCCCATCCCAGATCACTTGGTCCCTGAGTTATGCATATGAATATTCACATTAAATATAGAGTACATGGGAACCAAGCCAAGAGAAAGTTAACTAAGTACGTCCTGTGTACTCTATCATTTCTAATAAGCCAAGGCCTTTGCCACATCTATGTGCTGTGTACCTTGGCTTCACTTAGTTCCATGAAGGAACAGCCCGTCTGTAGCATCAGGGTCTGTGGCTATTGAGAGCTCTCCTGGTGTCAGGCACTGCTTCAATTTTTCTGTGTCTGCTCTCACGTGGTCCTTAAAACAAAGCTCTGTCTAACTTCTTTTGCAGATAAGCGGCCGAGGGTGACAGAGATGGAGTAGCTCCTTATTCTCGGAAGTCCCTGACTTGTGACAGAGGTTCTACAATAGAGAGCTGTCTCTGAGGGACAGATTATTCTATTTTTAAACAGTTACAAAACAGTCTGGTTGATGAGAGACTGCACTGTGGTGATCACCTGATGTTTTTGACTGACTGTCTGATCTAAAGTGGTATTTCTAATCCTGAACAGTGAGTCGGGAAGATAATATCTCATTGCCTGCCCCATCCGGTGAATTGTTCTTTCCTTTGGCCCATCTCCTCCTCCTCTCCTCCACTCTCCTCTTCTTTTTTCCCTCTCCCTCTGCTTCCTCCTCCTCCTCCTCCTCTTCCTCCTCCTCCTCCTCCCTTCTTCCTTTTCCCCTCTCCCTCTGCTTCCTCCTCCTCCTCCTCTTCCTCCTCCTCTTCCTCCTCCTCCTCTTCCTCCTCCTCCTCCTCCTCCTCCTCTCTCAGACCTCATCCTTTCTGTCTTTCTTTTTCTTCTCCCACCATGAAAATTCATTGTTTTTTTTTTTATCCACTGTTTTTGCTCTTTCCCTTTGGGCTGCAGTAGACATTTTAGATGCTGTTAATGGCAGCTGTTTGTTGTTATTGTGTGGTCAACCAGGAATTCTCGCACCTTGCATTTGTTAATTCATTTATTGTTCAGTTGAAACTGAATCTTACTCTGCAGCTCAGGATGGCCTAAAACGTATGATCCTCCTGCCTCAATCTCCTGAGTACTAAGATTGGAGCTTAGTAATTAAACCATTTGTCAGCATGTACAAGGCTCTGGGTTTAATTGGTCACCAGAAAAAAAAAAAAAAGTAGAGTTCGGGGCTCTCCTTAAGTATATTCTGAAGAAGAATTAGGTTTTTTTAAAAAAAAAAAAATAACAAAATACAGCTATGTCTGGCATTGTTCTCTACTTAGGGTGTGTTGGTTATCAGTCCCTGACACAGTCTCAGACAAGCAAAGCCAACAAGTCTCTCAGCCCCGGAGAGACCAGGCGGTTATGCAACTGACACTAATGTCAGCTGACTAGTTGCCACATTCCCTCCAAGTGTCTGGCACTCATTAAATTCTCTCACTTTTCACATGTCTGACTTGTGTTTTCATAACTTTGACAAAATCCCTGAGAAAAACAACGTAAAGAAGGAAACATTCATTTTGGCTCGTGTTGAGGGGAGGGGGTTCCTATCCATATCGGACCACCTCCATTTTCTGTGACCCATGATGAGGCAGAATGTCAAGGCAGAAAGGCATGGTGAAACAGCTGCAAACTGCGGAGGTTTGAATGGGAACTGTCCTCTATATGTGGGTTTTGAACACTTGGTCCTCTGTTGCAGAGTTTGGGTGGGTAACCTTGCTGGAGGAAGTGTGTCATTAAGGACTGTCTGAGACTTGCAGCTCACTCTCTCTGCTCCATATTTGAAAATATGAACTCTAATCTTCCTGTTCTTCCTGCTATGCCTCCCTCCCATAATAGACTCTTATCCCTCTGGAATCATAAAATAAATTCCTTCTTCTAGTCATGATATTTTATGACAGCAACAGAAAAGTAATTTTTATATACATCTTACAATGCCCTGGAAGCTGAAAAGGGCAGAGGAGGGCGCCTGGAGCAAGACCTGGCTCTCAGGAATGTACATCTCTCATTAGGCCTCATCTTTAGCACCTCACAATAATAGTTCAATTGATTGGTCAGACCAGGGCCCTCATGTGATTGGATCCATTAGGTGAGGCTCAAGAATACACAATCTCTATACCCTAGAACATGGACAGAGTTGGAAACAGGCCTCTGTTTTCCTTGTCTGCTGTGTGATTTGAGATGGAAAATAAGACATCAGATCTTTGGGATCTAGCTGAGCCCACGTCTGGCATTCCTTTATATAAAACTGCAATGCTGGGCAAGGTCGGCTGAGCAACCATTTGATTTAGTCACTTACAGATTAATGTGGGGAGACAAGATACATAAACAGAGATTCAAGGGACCATTAGCTTGATGGGTAGCTGAAGCAGGGGGATTGTCAAGAGTTCAAGGCAGGCCTGTTATTGTGGTTTAAATATGAAATGTTCCCTAGATGCTCGTGGTTTTGAACCCTTGGTTCCTAACTAGTGGGTGGCAGAGTTTGGGAAGGTGGTACAGCATTGAGGAGGTAGAACTGTGACAGTGGTCACTGGAAATAGACCTTGTGATATTATAGCTCTGCCCCATTCCCTGTTCACTACTTCCTATGGAGGATTCAGGATGACCAGTTGCCACCTGTCCATGTCATTATGCCTTTAAGCTGTATTTTGTCAGGTATTTGGCCAAAGCAATGAAAAAAGTAACTATTACAACTACAGGGTAAGCTCCAAGTCTGAGCTACAGGGTGAGACCCTGTGTTGGTGGGAGCCATGCAAGAAAGGCCGTGGCAAGCAAGTAAGCTTCCTGGAGATGGCCCACTGTTTTGCATGGCAGTGATGGGTGATCTCTGAAGAGGCATGGATCCCTTACAGCTTTGCCTTCCTATGTCTGCCATTGCTGCAGTCCTCATATCTCTGACATAGTCCGTTGTTTCCTGATATGTATGTATGTATGTATGTATGTATGTATGTATCTTATTCACTTTACATTTCCTGGGTTTTTAAATTTTATTTTAAATTGTTTATTATTTATTTAATGTATGTGAGTGCACTGTAACTGTCTTCACACACCAGAAGAGGGCATAGGATCCCATTACAGATGGTTGTGAGCCACCATGTGGTTGCAGAAAATTGAACTCAGGACCTCTGGAAGAGCAGTTAGTGCTCTTAAACACTGAGCCATCTCTCCAGCCACCAACACTTTTGGGGTTTTTAGCCCACTCTGCTGGGAAGATTTACTTTCTTGTATTTGTAGAGTGAAAAATTATGAAGATCATTTTATAGAACTATCTATACATTCTTTCTTAGTTTTTTTTTTTTTCTTTAAAAGGGCATGGAAAATTCTCTCTGAAGCAAGCTAAGAATGTGGACAGGCTAGTTATGGGAACTGGTAGCCAAGCTGGTAACTGCAGTGACAAGGCAAGGCCTCAGTGACAGGGCAGGACACATTCTTGAGAAAGATTAACGTACAGAGAGTTTTCACATGACCCTGACTCTCGTAGGTTGGGTTCCTTTGGAATGTTCTGCTATTTTTATGTTATGCCACCTTAGCAACCCCTCATCCCCCTCCCCATTCCTTGGTTTGTGGTTTTTCCCTTTAAAAACCCCTCTCAAACTGGCTGTCTTTGTCAATTCAGCTCCTGCGTGGGCATATGAATTGACTGGCAGCTAGCTGTCTCTCTCCCGATTAAATCTCGGCCGTCGCTCCAGTTTTCAGTGTCTTGAGTGATTTGTTAGGTGGCCATGACATCCTGAGACTTGAGTGAGGGTCTCCCCTCTGTGGGGGTGTTCAGTATTAATGCTGTTCAGATGAGTTAATGATTTTGTAGAATTCCTGATTTGATTAGATACTTTTAGGAAGTTAGAATAATTGATGGACAGTCTAAGAAGGTGGTTTTAGTCATTTTGTCAGAAAGAAATAATAAAGTTAGAATCAAGAATAGAATGCGTGCCCTTCTCACAGAATAATAAGTAAAGGCTGCATGAGAAGGAGTACAGTGAGCATTCACGAACTACAAGAACGTAAATCACACTCTGAAGAGAAGTAGGCTTGGGACAGATTTATGATCAAGGAAAAATATTCATTCTAGGTCAGGTCAAAGGACGGGGCCACAGGTACACACCATGATAGAGGAAGGCCACGAATATACAGAATTATTGCTATGAACTTATAATGAGCTTACAAAATTATTTGCTTTGAACTTATTATCAACATCCTGCTGTAACTCCCTACTGTGCAATATTTTTTCTTACATAGAGACTTTTAGTCTGAAAAGCTAAAAGCAAAAATAAAATTGTTAGAGCGTGCTCATTAGAGCTTTGCTCTATCCATCAACTGTAAGTATGTATATGTGTTTATATGTCTGTTTGTATGTATGTAGATACATATTTTTGTATGTGTATATGTATGTATATATGTATATATGAAATTGTTAGAACTTGCTTGTTGGAACTCGCTTGTCAAAGCCTGCTTTTCCTCTTCCATTGTGAGTGTGTGTGTATGACTTTCTCTCTTTCCTTTTCTTTCTCACTGGCTCACAAAGAGTTAATAAGCTTTGAGCCTCTCACCAGCTGGCTGCCCTGTGTTGGCCACAGAGTTTCTTGCCAGTCACAGAAGGTACCAGCCCAAGTAACTAAGTTTCTTTTCCTAATTCCCTGCTGCTATCAGTAAGAGTCAATTACCAGAATCCATCAGCTCTGGCTCCAGAATAGTAAAAGAGAGTTAATTGCCAGAAGCCATCAGTTTTGCCTCCAGAAGAGCAGGAGAGAGACAAATTGCCAGGAACTACCAGCTTTTGGTTTGCTGACTCTATGTCCCACCTCAGTTTACCCCTTGTGTCCTTGTGTCAAAGGGATCTTTGACACTGTGTCATAATAAATTAATAAAAATACAAGAGATCCCAAAACATGGTATGACTAAATACCCGATTAATGGCAAAAAGTGTAGATCTACAGGCACTCAGTTAAGTTTGTTCATTAAAATTGTGGATAAATTGCAGATAATCATCAAAATGTAGGCAAGATTCATTTAAGGCACTTGGAAATAAATATGTGTTGTCCATAAACTCTTCTTAGCCTGGTAATAACAAATTGTAAATATCTTTAGGCCAAATGTAACTACTATAATTTTATAAATTCAGTCTTTCTTCAAATAAGATTATCTCTTACTAGAAGCAATCACAGGCCTAAGGAGATTTGAAGCACTTGAATGGATTTTTTTCCTTCTCTTTTAATGAACAGATTAAAAACTTAATCCCAAGGTCTGTCTCTGTGTCAAAGTATAATTGTGGTATGAGTCATTCCAAGTGGGGATATTTTCATGTGCACTTGAGAATCATAAGGCTTTGTGAGGAAAAAATATGACGTTTTGAAAGTTAATTAAGGAGATGATGTTTGGTAATGAATCCTTTGCACTATTGGGCTCTTAGGAAAATAAGACTCTCACTCCAGGATGCTCAAAGCCCAGACGCTTGGTAGCAACTTCCAGAAAAGCTCCCAGCCGTAGCTCCTCTCACACAAGGTGATCCTGAGTTTTTAAGCCCATGAATGACAGGCTTAGCCCACAGGTCAGCAAGTACCAAGGTGAAAATGGCCTCTGATAGTTTGAATGAGAAGGGACTCCTTGGGTCAGGTACTTGAATGCCTGGTGTCCAGTTGGTGGCCCTGTTTGGGTAGGTTTGGGAAGTATGGCTTTGCTGGAGGAGGTATGTCAGTGGGGATGGGTTTTAAGAGCTTAAAGACTTGCATTATTTTGAATACTCTATTTCCTGATTGAGGTTGGAGATATGAGTTCCCAGCTATTCCTGCCACCATGCCTGCTTTCCTGAAGTGATGATGATGGACTCTTGTCACTCTCAAATTGTAAGCCAAAAGTCAACCCTTCCTTCTATAAGTTAGTTGCCTTGGTCATTGTGTTTTGTCACAGTAATAGACAAGTAAGTACTTCATGGCCCATCCTATTCCCAAGCCTTTCCTTGAGGAACAAAGGTAACAGTGACTAGGAATAGGGGTGTGTGTGTGTGTGTGTGTGTGTGTGTGTGTGTGTTGATGCTGAATAATGAATAACTAAAATTTTATTGGGGCTGGCAAGATAGCTCAGCAGTCAAGAGCACTTGTTGCTCAGTCCTGAGGACCAGAGTTGAGATCCCAAGACCCAAGTCAGTCTGCTTATAGGCCCCTGTAACTCTACTCCTAAGGCAGTGGTTCTCAACCTGTGGGTCGTGACCCCTTTTCTCAGGGGTCATATATCAGATATCTTGCATATCAGATATTTTCATTACAATTTATATCAGCAGCAAATTACAGTTATGAAGTAGCAATGAGGATAATTTTACGGTTGGGGGTCACCACAGCATGAGAAACTGTATTAAAGGGTCACAGCGTTGGGAAGGTTGAGAACCACTACCAGAGATCTAGCACCCTCTTCTGGCTTCTGAGCTGTGTACATACACTCGTGTAGACACACAAATACACACCGAGCGCGCGTGCGCACACACACACACAAATAAATAAATAAACAAGTACAATTTAAAACTTTATTGGTGCTCACAGGGTGAAGTACAGGAATCAAGGTCGTTTGGATTGTAAAGGGGAGCTGCTGAGGCTCACTATGCAGAGACTATAGGAGGAGCTAAGGTGGGAAGAGTAAGGGAAGAAGAGGAAAAGGAAGAGGAGGAGCGAGGGGAGAGGGCAAAGAGGTAGGAGGATGAAGAGCCACATAGGTATGGAGAGCAGTCCCGGATAACAACTTATATCTAGGTTAGTTAATTGGTTAACACCTCTAATTGTGTGAGCATCTTGCTATTGAGCATTACCAAGTATATAAAGCCTTTGGTTAATCATTAACCATTAGAGTCTCATTCATACCGGGTACCACGTGAATGGTGGGATGGTCTGGGCACAGGTAGCCCAACCTTGTAGAGACAGTGTGGAAGATTGGCAGAGCCATCTCCCATGCTGGCGTCTTGTGGGCGGCGTCTCTGGCAGCCTGAGCTGGCGGCTTGAGCAGACAGCCTGAGTGGAGCAGTTCGAACAGCAGCAGTACAGCCACCTCAGCTCGTGGCCGCAGGCCTAGGCTAGTTGGAAACATGGCGGCTGATTAAGAAAAGTCAGATTGAATGTCGTGTTTTAAATATCTCCCGCAACAAGAGACCACAGCAATGATCTTCAGAGTAGGCAACCAACAACCCTAGCACTTTTCCTTTTGCTTGTGGAGAGGACTGCTGGCTATATGGGGGTGATGACCAGGTGACACACTTGTTGCTTTTTCAGACGTTAACTCCCTTTCTTTAAGTAAATTTGTGCAGTAAACACAAAGAGAGGCAGTCTGGCTTTAGTGGGAAAGAGCTTGACCCAGACAACGTTGAAGCATTTCACAACTCTGCTGCTGTGCTGGCTAGTTTTATGTCGACTTGACACAAACTGAAGTCATCTGGAAAGTGGGAACCTCAATTAAGAAAATGACTTCCACAAGACTGGCCCATGGGCGAGCTTGTGGTACATTTTCTTAATAGTGATTGGTGAGGTAGGGCTCAGGCCACTGTGGTTGGTTCTACTCCAGGGAAGGTTGTCCTGGGGTATATAAGAAAGCAGACGCAGTTGGGGCTGGAGAGATGGCTCAGGGGGTTAGAGCACTTGTTGCTCTTTCATGCAGCACACTCAGGGTCAATTCCTAGTACTCACATGGTGGCTCAAAGCCATCTGTAAATGCAGTTTCAGAGGATTAATGCCTTCTTTTAGCCTTCACTGGTACCAGGCATACATGGGGTGCACATATGTACATGCAGCCAAACATACATATAAAATAAAATAAATAATAAAAAAAAGTTAATGGAAGGAAGGAAGGAAGGAAAGAAGGAAGTGAGAGGGTGAGGGAAGGAAAAAGTGGGCTGAGCAAGCCTTGGGGAGCAAGCCAGTAAGCAGCACTCTTCATGGCCTCTGCTTCACTTCCTGCCTCCATGTTCCTGCCTTGAGTTCCTAGCTTGACTTTCTTTAATGATGGACTATGATGGGTAAGTATAAACCAAATAAACCCTTTTCTCCCCAATTTGCTTTTGGTCATGTTTCATCATAGCTATAGAAACCCTGCGTCCTTGAACAATATTCATAGAGTTTCCGGGATCCAGTTTCCTCAAAGTGTCCAAATTTCTGCAAAATGAAGGTGGTAGCCACACTGTCCCCAATAAGATGGCTGATGATCCATTTGTTCTACTAATGAGAACATATAGCAGGCCTCAGGTGGGACAGGAACTGTCTCTACAAGTGTTAGAATCCTCATGCAGGCCTGGGACATGGAGACCCTTAATCTTGCAAGTGTTAAGTCCTTGGGTATTAAGAGCCCAAGCCCTTGGCAGCAGCCAGTGTTAACAGATCTCAGCCTGTGGTCTAAGACCTTGGTCCTATGACGTGGCATCTCTCTGGAACACTTCTGGTGACGTGTGCCTCTGATTCTCTTCTGTGACTTTCCATACCCTTTTACTCTTCTTGAGTCATCTCTTCCCTCTCTCTATCATCTATTTTCACATCCCTTCTCCCTGGCTTGGTTGCTTTTGAATGGTTCAGCTACTCCTTCAGCCTGACTTCCTCTACAGTTCAGTGACTTGCTGTTGAGAGGACTTATATCCACCTCTGTGCTTGAGAGCTGCTGGGAACCAGTGTGCTCTTCACGAGCTGGATACACAACATGGCTGGGGTCACTCAGGTACAGATGACCACTTTTGATCAGCCACCAGGTGGGCCTGGTAATGAGCTAGCGGATGGCACCAGATGGTCTGAAGTCCAAGGTGTGTAACTGCAGGATCTTTATCTATTGGTCTGACAACATTTCCATTGAGAATGTAAATCTGAATGTGTGGGGGTTTTTCTTTTCTTTTTGCTATCTTTTTGTGCATGTCTATTAGTGACCTCAAAAGGAACATGAATATTATTATAAATGTAAACTTTTATTCACCAGATGCAATTGTCATCTTGGAGGCTTGCTACTGAATAAGGTCACTCTTTCTAGCTCTTTCTGAACTCTGGCTGGCTGATTGATTCAAACTGGCTTCTTTTGGCTTCTGACTGAATTGCTCTGCAGAGCCTCAAACTAACTCTGGCAGTCTGTTCTAATCTTATGGCTCATTCTCATTCTCTGACTCATTTTGTCTTCACCTGCAACCTGTCTCTGTAAAACTGTTCCGGTAAAACTCTCTCTCTCTCTCTCTCTCTCTCTCTCTCTCT
The DNA here is from genome assembly GCF_004785775.1 of Grammomys surdaster. Lineage (NCBI taxonomy): Eukaryota > Metazoa > Chordata > Mammalia > Rodentia > Muridae > Grammomys > Grammomys surdaster. The sequence goes on along the minus strand of NW_021604620.1, from coordinate 240,848 downwards.
CTCTCTCTCTCTCTCTCTCTCGTAGCCTATCTTTCCTCTCTGTTCCCATGAAAGTTGGGTATATCCTATTTCTGACTCATTCTGTCAAATCTTTGTTTGATTTGTCACTTTGTCTGCCCCTCAATTACACATCATTGTTTGGGATTAAAGGTGTACAATAAAGGTGTGTCTATATTCCAGCCAGAGGAATTAAAGATGTGACATTTCAGCCAGATTGCAAAGACATGGAAAGTCTTTTGATATGATCCCCTGCCAGAGTAGCCATTTTGCTGGATTAAAATTCTTCTCCGTACGATCAATTTTGGAATCACTCATCAACTTTAGCAAATAGAGAGTCACAAATACAGAATCTGTGATTAGCAGTAATCTATTTTGTATTCTCTATGCAAAAAGAACATACTCAGCTGATGTGATGTCACATGCTTGTAATCACAGTACTCAGAAGGCTGACGCTGGAGAATCTAGTGAGTTCTAGAATGTTCTGGGCTACATGATGAGATTCTGTCTCAAAAATATAGAACAGAGGCCAGTAAGATGGGTTAAAGCAGTTGTTACCAAACCTAACAACCTGAGTTTGATTTCTAGGACACACATGGTGGAAGGGAAAAACTAACTCCCAAAAGTTGTCCTCTGGCTACCACACACATACCATAGCAGAGCACCCCCTGATACAAATAACGAACATAATAGTAATAAAGCCTAGAGACTGTTGGAAGATTCGAGGGAGGGAAGGAACATCTAGACTGGAGGATTTTAACAGGTACATGGTGCTGTGGAGGACATGAAAGATGCTTAAGAGAACAGACAACATGACTTTTATGTGGAAAGATGGAAAAGATGGAAAGTTTATGTCAGTTGAATATGAGGGGATAGAAGATGGTTTTACTACAATGAACAGAAAACTTGAGATGTGGCTTAAATAATCAAGAGTCCTTATTCGCTCCTGTGCATGGGAACTCAAGGAGCAATGTGGGCTTCAGGCAGAACTTGATCTCACAAGTCCTTTCATGGCAATCTTAGCAAGTTTCCCATTCTGGTTCTAGATGGAAGTGAAGAGGAAGAAGAGAGACAGGGAGGGAGAAGACCAGGCTCCATAATATGGAAGACAACAGAGATAAAAGACGGAGGAAGAGGCAGGAACACCCAGGTAAGAGAGGAACTGAGAAGGCAAGGGTAGAGACTGTCTGGAGGAGTCTCTGTCCAGTTATCCTTGTGTACCTAGTCCCTGCAACAAAGCCTGAATGCAATGGTATTCGTGGAACTATCTGAATGAATATCACAGCAGAGTCAGAAGGCTCGAAGGACGGTAGGAAGTAAGGTGAAGGAGTAAAGTGATCAAATATCTTAAACACTGGAAGAAAAAGGTATTTCTCCTGCTTCTACTGTGTGGAAACTTCTTCCATTATGGGAAATGTGGTAATCCTGTGGATTTTGAAAAAGGGCTGTCCCTTGAGTCAAAAGAGCCTTGGCTCTGGTTTAAGCCTCTCACTGGGTGAGTCATGAATTTTAACAGTGCTGACTGATCAAAGCACCTCAAAGAACTCCACTCTTTTTTCTTAGACAATCTGATAAGCATGCTGACGATCCCTGGTTACAGTCAAAACATGTCTCGACCTCTTTGTGGTCTATGTTTAGTAAGAATTCCTTTGACTTTTCCCAATCTACATTTTTAGCTATCAGCATTCTTTTCTAATCCGTAAACCTGTACAGTGCCTCTCTTAAGCCCCACAGTAATCTAATTTTCTAAAGAAAACTTCTTTGGATGAAAATAGCTGTACCAGGGACTGGCAAGATGACCTGAATTTGAGCCTCAAAACCCATATAAAGGTAGGAGGAGAGAATCGATCCCACACAGTTTTCTTCTGATCTCCACAGGAGTGCCCTGGAACAAGACCCCTCCTCCTCATATCATGCACACCAAAGATAATGGAGACAATCTGAAGCCTAGGCGGTCTTCCCTCCTAGTACTGTGTGAGCTGAAGTCTCCAGAAGCTCATCAGGAGGGCTCCCTCAATATTTACTGATGAGGGAAAGAGGAGGCCTGTGGCAATAATATACTACTCTCCTGGGATGGATCTCCCCATTGTTCCATTTTAAAAGTTGCCCCATCGCTGCCCCCCATAATAGGAACTATATGCTGTATCTACTTAGCCCTAAAAGAAGCCAATAGGCCCTTTAATCTTTATTTTTTTTCAGACAATGTACATGCTGTTAATTTGCTTTCCTGGTTATCAAGATCCTTTGTCAAATTAGATGCCAATCCACTTTTCCCTCTGCTCTTATAAACTCTACTAATTAAGGTCGAAGTCTACCATGACCAGATAGCCTCTGGGCTCAGGGCAATATGGGAGACTCCCTTCATTAGTGGGGTTTCTCCTTCTCTGACCTTGTCTGGGGAATTCTAAGCCCCACAAATGCCTCTACCTGAGGAATGTCACATAGTCTCAATTAAATTACAGGACCAATTTCCTTTCTCCTGATAAAACCTGTTCAACCAGCACCTGAGATTCCTGAAATGCTTCCCCATGCTAATGAGGCATTCCAGGTACCCTAAGCCCCCAGGCAATGACCTTTGCCCATCCTAGATATCCCTATCCTCGGTCCCCCAACACTTTATAAGCCTTGAATCACCCTAAGTAAATTTGATCTGCCTCCTGATAGCTGGTCTCAGTGTGGTCATTCACTGTTTGTTCTCACAGAGCTTCCAAACCCTCGCTGAACATTTCTGCTTCTTTTGCTTTTGTGGACCAAATAGGCCAAAGATCCACGAGGGTGTGGAGACTCACACTCCTATAGGTTTCTACCCTTTTACAGGAGCCAATCAGGTTCTGGTTCAATACCATTCCCAGCGTAGAGGCTGACTATGATGACACCTCCCCTTTATAAAACAAAAAGGGGACAACGTGGATCCAGAAAGCCTTGTGACAAGGCAGGATGGAGGGGCGTGGTGTCTGGAGCAAGAGTGAGGTTGAAACGTATCCAAACCCAAAAATCTCATCCTGGGACCAGCAGGAAAGAGTAGGGCTGCTTCCTCTGTGCTCCAAGCCTGTGTGTCCCAGCTCATGTGTGCCTTAGGGCCCCCACCTCTGCTGTCCTTGAGGTGGTCAACAAGGACAAGTTCAGCTAGCACCTAGAATTCCTCTTCATGCAAATGAAACACTCCTAGCATCTGCGCCTCAGTCAATGATATATACCCCTAAATATATATATTTACCCCTAAAGCCCCTATCCACTCCCCAAGGTTTCTATAGTCCTCGTTTTCCCCAATATAGAGAGCTGTTTCACTGAAAACTGTCTACAGTGAAGGCGGTTTTTCCCTCACTCACACCAACCTGATTCTGCCTAACCCACACACCTGGGCTAACCTGGGCTAAGCTTCATTCCCTCCAGTCCAGCCAGGTATGCAATGGTTCCTGGATACCCCGAGGGGAAAAGTAGACCCACCCCCCAAAGCCATACCTACTTAAGACATTCTATGAGCCTTACTTAATGACTACGGAGAACCAGAACATACAGGTTGGGAGCCAAATTATCTTGGGCTACTTTAGCCCCTGAAATAGCCATTCGCCGCCGATGTTTATGTGTGACCTAACATCCTTGTGACTTTCAGGTCAAATCCTTTGGGAATGTACAAACGGGCCCCTCACTTCCAATGTGCAGTTGTCATCTATCGCAGGGCTCTCAGGGTCATGCTTGGGGTTTAATAATAAAGACATAAAGATATCCGTGTAGCATAAGGCTTTGCCTGTTTTCTGGGGCAGTCCTCAGCTAGCCCCCTAATATAACCCGACTGCTCTGCAATTGCGTCTCTCCATGTGGGTCTCACTACTTTACCTGCCTTGCTCCCGTTCTGCCGTCTATCTCCGGCCTCTCTGCCTTGCTCCCGTTCTGCCGTCTATCTCCTGTGTCTGTCTTCTGCCTCAGCTCCAGTTGCCAGCTCTTTATTATGCAGAAAGTCACACCCCTTACTCATCCAGTTGGCATTGGGGGCTATGTGACCTACCCAACCTACTCCATGGCATCTTGCCTTTCTTTTGGGGCAGGTGAGGAAGTGGCAAACATTTACATAGCCTGGTGCCGCCGGCCTAGCAATCAACAATTGATAATACAGGGACAAGTCTTACACTATGTGCAGGGGTATATTGTCCCTGCCATCAGATAACATCTGAAGCCTATAGCAGATTTCCCATTTTACTGTAACCCACTCTTCTGATGTGTTTGGAAATTGTCTTGGTGTTAGTGTGCAGGCAATTCCACCGGCCTGCTCTCAGGGATATGACAGCTGCTTACACCATGACCTGCTGTAGCCGCCAGGTGTGCCGGTGTGGGCATTGGATAAAAGGACCACACACCACCCCAGCTCTCTGTCTGTTTTCTGTGTGCTCTCCCCACTCTGCCCTCTCTCTCTGCTCTCATGACTCTCTGTTCCCTGTCTGTCTGTCTGTCTGTCTGTCTACATGTCCACTTGGCTGCCTCTATCCTTCCTCACTCCTCTCCCCTTCCCCAGTAAACCACTTTTACACCAGATCTGTTGCATGGCGTAGTTTCTCAGTGGTATACCTTGGCATGGGCCCACCAAAGGTACCTCCACTTCCTGCATTATATTTTGTAACACTTGGTTTATAACATTCCTTGTCCTGTTGCTATAGAAACGTCATAGTTGTTACTGTGTTGGAATGTGATTTTAAGGATAACCTGAGTCTGTGTTCTCCGGTGTGATCATCCATATTTGGCTCCAGAATAAACCATTTCTTTGATTCCCTTTGAGACAACTATCTCACAACTCAGTTTACGTATCTTCTGGCCTTTGCCCTGTGGATTTCTATACGCCCTCTTTAGGCATGGTGGGGAGAAATTAGTAGCAACCTGCTCTCGGCTAAGCAGTAAATCTAGTTCCCTTATTAATTTCCATTTCCTAATTTTCATGGAATGCAGGGAAAGTGCTGTGTTGAATCAGGATTCTGATAATAAGCAGAACAGGAAACAGGCTGGCTTGTATACCTGGGCAAACGAGGGGAGAAACAAGAATGAAAGGAAGTTAGTCGTTTCCAGTCTTCTTTCCTAGCAGGGCAGGAGCCAGAGTCAGAACGGCACAAGAAAATAATGGCTTAGTTAACACTGGGAGGTTCCAGGTTACTTCTTTTGTGTGAAGATTAAAGCAGATAGAAGGGACTTTTTATTTATTTATTTATTTATTTATTTATTTATTTATTTATTTTTCAGACAGGGTTTCTCTGTGTAGCCCTGGCTGTCCTGGAACTCACTCTGTAGACCAGGCTGGCCTCGAACTCAGAAATCCACCTGCCTCTGCCTCCCAAGTGCTGGGATTAAAGGCGTGCGCCACCACCGCCTGGCTTAGAAGGAACTTTATTATCAGCTCAGTTTCCCTGGGCCTGTTGGGAAACCTGCCCATTCCCTCTCTAGTTCTGAGCTCTCAGGTAAACTAAAGAGCTTCACTTCAGCTTGGTGATGTAGGACGTTGATGTGAATGACTCCACCTGGCCTGGGACTGTTGGAACCAGGGAGGCTTAGAGGAATTCTCTGTTTTTATTTAGCCGCGGGGAATCATTCCCCATGGAGGCTGGAGAAAGCAGCTCTTTTGTTTTCTAATTTTTGATAAAATACATATGCATGCAGTTTACCACTTCAACCCTGGGGGGAAAAGCAAAGACTCCGCCCCAGCCATCTTTCTACTTTTTTGTTCTGAGACAGGGGCTCATTAAGTTGTCAGGCAGCCTTGAATGTGCTGTCCTCCTGCCTCAGCTTCCCAAGTATTTGGAATTACTGGTATGTACCACCACTTCTGACTTAGTAATCCTCCTGCCTTAACATCAGATATATTTGAAATATGAGCATATATTACAGTGCCTGACTTTCCTTTTCTAAAGAGGAAGAAGGAGGAGGAGGAGGAGGAGGAAGAAGAAGAAGAGGAGGAGCAGGAGGAAGAGGAGGAGCAGGAGGAAGAGGAGGAGCAGGAGGAAGAGGAGGAGAAGAAGAAGAGGAGGAGGAGGAAGAGGAGGAGAAGAAGAAGAGGAGGAGGAGGAAGAGGAGGAGGAGGGGAGGAGGAGGAGGGGAGGAGGAGGAGGAGGAGAAGAAGAAGGAGAAAAAGGAGGAGGAGGAGGAGGAAAAGGAGGAGCAGGAAGAAGAGGAGGAACAGGAGGAAGAGGAGGAGGAGGACAAGGAGAAGGAGAAGGAGAAGAAGAAGAAGCAGAGAAAAAGAAAAGATGTAGCACACTCTACCCAGCAAGCAACTTGTCTCTTTTACTTAATAATGCATCTTTGCAGCATGATATTTAAAAGTGAAAGGATTTACTTTCATGCTACTGTCTTTGATGTAAAAATAGTTACTTTTCAGAAAAGCAAATGACTTTTAGGAAAATTCCACTTGAAATAATCTTCTAAAAATGTCAATGTTAACTTTACTTCTTAAGAGGACAGAGAGACTTTGAACCAGAATAAGGATGGAGGTTATATGTCCATGTGTGGAGGAAAAGGCACTCTGGTGTTTATATATGGATGCAGACATTAAGAGTGATGGGTTCGAGGTAGGCTGCCCAGAGACCTCCTCCTCCTCCTCCCCCTCCTCTTCCCCCTCCTCCTTTCCTCCATGTTCCCTCCCCACCTCCTTCCCTTAGACCCGATCCCCCAGTCTCCTCCCTAGCACTGCAACAAACCACCAGCTGCAGCCTTCCCTACTTGTTGCTTTGTTCCAGACTCCAGCTCTAGGAGGCACCACCCCCTGCTAACCCAAGGGCCTCTCCTCTCAAGACAACAAGTAGGCGGAAGGCAGACCCACACTTCTCTTACTGCTCCAGAGATCAGTCCTCTTAGTCTTATCCCCAGCTCTGTTGCTAGAAACTTGCTGTGATCTCCCCTTCCTCTCTGACCCCAACCCCAAAGGATCACAAAGACCTTCTCCTCCACACTTCCTTTCACCAACTTATCCCAGTACCCCAGCCTCCAACAAGAACATTCCCTGTGAACCAGATGAACAAGCCAGGACAACAGGCAATTCTCAGCATCATGCTCTCCAAAATCCAGAGGGAAACAGAAACCCAGGAACAAAACACCCACCCAACGGAGACAAATCTAGAAGGCAGCACCTAGACCTATAATCATCCCAAAACCAGACACCTAGACATTAGCATAAAAAAATCAAAACCATCCAGGGCAATCAGTCTCTACTAGAGCCCAGCTATCCTACCACAGCAGGCTCTGAATATTCCAACATAGCAGAAGCACAAGAAAAAGCTTACAACAGCCTTTATGAATGTGATAAGAGGTCCTTAAAGAGGAAATGAATAACTCCCTTAAAGAAACCCAGGAAAACACAATTAGATTATGAAAAGGAAATGAACAAAACTGTTCAACTGTTCTGAAATTGGAAATAGAATCAATAAAGAAAACCCAAACTGAGGGAAATCTGGAAAAATTATTTAGGAATTTGAACAGGAAGCACAGGGGCAAGCTTCACCTACAGAATACAAGAGACAGACGACAGAACCTCAGGCACTGAAGATATAATTGAAGAAATGGATACACATCTGTCAAAGAAAATGTTAAATCTAAAAAGACTCCTGACAAAAAAACTCCAGGAAATCTGGGACACCATGAGAAGACCAAATCTAGGAATAATATCTATAGAGGAAGGGGAATAAACTCAGCTCAAAGGCACAGAAAATGTTTTCAACAAAATCATAGAAGAAAAAATTTCTAATCTAAAGAAGGAGTTGCCTATAAAGGTATAAGAAGCATACAGAGCACCAACCAGATTGGACCAGGAAAGAAAGTTCCCTCTGCACATAATAATCAAAACACATACAGAACAAAGAAAAATATTAAAAACTACAAGGGAAAAAGACCATCATATATAGGCAGATTTATTAGAATTACACTTTACTTCTCAATGGAGACTCTAAAAGACAGAAAGACTTGGACAGCTGTCCTGCAGACACTAAGAGATCACGGATACCACACCAGACTACTATACCCAGCAAAATTTTCAATCACCATAGATGGAGAAAATAAGATAGCTCATGGTAAAGTCAAATTTAAACAACATCTATCTACAAATCCAGCCCTACAGAAGATGCTAGAAGGAAAACTCCAACCTAAGGAGGTTAACTACAACCATGAAATAATCTCACAGCAGCAAAATCAAAAGAAGGAACACACACACCACCACCACCAAAATAACAGTCATTGGTCATTGGTATCTCTCAATATCAATGGCCTCAATTCTCCAATAAAATTGTACAGATTAACAAAATAGATGTGAAAATAAGATCCATCCTTCTGCTGCGTTAAAAACATACACTTCAAGACCCAGGATAGACATTACCTCAGAGTAAAGGGTAGAAAAAGATTTTCCAAGTAAATGGATTTCAGAAGAAGCTAAGCTAGTGTAGCTATTTTAATATGTAACAAAACAGACTCCAAACCAAAACTAATCAAAAGATACAGTGAAGGGTACTACATATTTACAAAAGGGAAAATCCACTAAGATGACATTTCAGTTCTTAACATTTATGCCCCAAACACAAGGGCACCCATGTTTGTAAAAGAAACACTACTATGGGTTAAATCACATATTGACCCTCACACAACGATAGACTTCAATACCCTATTCTCACCAATTGACAGGTCATCCAGGCAAAAACCAGACAAAGAAATACTGAACCTATCAGACATTATAAACCAAATATACCTAATAGAAATTTACAGAACAGTTCACTCAAACACAGAAGAATATTCCTTTCTACTCTGCACCTCATGGAACATTCTACAAAGCTGACCACATATTCAGACATTAAGCAAGTTTCAATAGATCCAAGAAAACTCCCTGCATCTTATCAGACCACCATGAATTAAAGCTGGATATCAACAATGATAGAAACAACAGAAAGCTTACAAACTTGTGGAAACTGGACAACTCTCTACTGAACAAAAAATGGGTCAATACAGAAATAAAGTAAAGTCTTTCTAGAATTCAGTGAAAAATGGAGGCTCAACATACCCAAACTTATGGGCCACAATGAAAGCAGTGTTACAAAGGGTGTTCAGAGCACTAAGTGCCTACATAAAAAGATTGGAGAGATCTCACACTAGCAACTTAACAGCACACCCAAAAAAAGTAGATGGCAAGAAACTGAGGGCTGAGGGCTGAAATCAGTAAAAGAGAAACAAAGTACAAAGAAGCAATGAAAGGAAGAGTTGGTTCCTTGAGAAAATCAACAAGATAGACAAATCCCTATCCTAACTAACTAAAAAAAAACAGAAAAAAAGAATATCCAAATTAATAAAATCAGAAATGAAAAGGGGACATAAAAACAGACATGGAGGAGATCCAGAGAAGTATATCTACTTTAAAAACCTGTACGCTACCAAATTGGAAAATATATAGGAAATGGATACTTTACTTGATAGGTACCACTTACCTAAGTTAAATCAAGATCCAGTAAACAATTTGAATAGACCTATAACCCTGGTGAAATAGAAGCAGACATTAAAAGGCTCACAACCAATAAAGGTCCTGGACAGATGGATCTAGTGCAGAATTCTACCAGACTTTCAAGGAAGAGTTAATCCCAATGCTCCCCAAATTATTCCACAAAATAGAAACAGAAGAACATTGACCAATTCATTTTATGAAGTCACAATTACTCTGATATCCAAATGACACATAAAGAGTCAACTAAGAAAGACGCTTACAGACTAATTTCCCTTATGAACATAGATGCAAAAATACTTAATAAAATACTTGCAAATGGAATCCAGAAACACATCAAAAACATCATTCACCATTATCAAGTAGGCTTCGTCTTAGAGATGCTTGGATGGCTCAAAATACAAAAATCAGTAAATATAACCTACCATATAAACAAAGAAAAAAACCCACACGATAATCTCATTAGATGCAGGAAAAGCCTTTGACCAAATCTAATACCCCTTCATGTTAAACGTCTTGGAGAGATCAGGGACACAAGGGACATACCTAAACATAATTAAGGCAATATACAGCAAACTGATAGCCAAAACCAAATGAAATGCAAGTCTGCTAAAATCAGGAACAAGACAAGGCTGTCCACCCTCTCCAGATCTTTTTACTATAGTACTCAAAGTTTTAACTAGAGCAATAAGACAACAAGATTAAGGGGATACAATTTGGAAAGGAACAAGTCTAAGTGTCCTTATTTGCTGATACTTTGCACACACACACACCCCCGTTGCACTAGGAAACTCCCTACAGCTGATAAACACTTTCAGCAAAGTGGCTGGAAACAAGATTAACTTAAAAATAATCAGTATTTCTTCAGTATATAAATGATAGATGAATTAGGAAAGAAATCAGGGAAGCAACATCTTTCACATTAGCCTCAAATAATGTAAAATACCTTGGGATAATCTAACTAAGCAAGCAAAAGACTAGTATGATAAAAATTCCAATTCTTTGAAGAAAGGAATTGAAGATGATATCAGAAGATGGAAAGGGTCCCCATGCTCGAGGATTGGTAGGACTAACATAATAAAAATGGCCATCCTACCAAAAGAAATCTACAGATTCAATGCAATCCCTATCAAATTCCAACACAATTCTTTACAGACATTGAAAGGACAATTCTCAAACTCATATAGAAAAACAAACAAACAAAAAGCCAGTATAGCTAAGACAATTCTGAACAATAAAAAAACTGGATGTCCCACCATTCTCAATTTCATGGCATATAAACAGACATATAGATCAATGGAATCAAATGGAAGATCCAGACATAAATTCATACACTTATGGACACCTGATTTTTGATAAATAAGCCAGAAATACACAATGGAAAAAAGATAGCATCTTCAACAAATGATTCTGGTCAAACTGGATATCTGCACATAGAAAAATGCAAATATATCCATGTGTATAATCTGTTATAAAACCCAACCATGCTCGTTGTTTTATTCATAATAGCCAGAAACTGGAAACAACCCATATGTCCCTCAACAGAAGAATGGATAAAGAAAATGTGGTGCATTTTCACAATGGAGTATTACTTTGCTGTTAAAAAAATGACACCATGAAATTTGCAGGCAAATGGATGGAACTAGAAAAAAAAAATCACCCCGAGTGATGTAACCCATAATCTGAAAGATAAATTTGATATATTTTTTACTTATAAGGGAATCTTGGCCATTAAGTAAATGATAATCAGGCTACAATCTATAGAAACAATCTATAGGTTATATAAAAAGGAGGGGTCCGGGGAGACAGAGGAACCTACCTGGAACGGAGATGTAGGATAGATTTTATGGGAGGATTGGGGGTGGGTGAGGATGGGAGGGGGTTGTGTGGAGGGAGAGAGAGTGGGGAGAGTCGATTGGAATTGAAGGAGGGTACTTCTGAGGGGTAGGGGTGGGAAGCTACTGCAGTTTTCACTGCACTAGTGCAAAATATGCCAGGGCAATAGTGTCACAGAACTGGTTTCCAGGTGAGGTTTAATGCTGGTCTAGAACAACGCGGTGTCTTGAGCTTTAAACTATCAGGAAACTGTTTTATTTTGTTTGTTTGTTTTTGTTTTGTTTTAAAGTCTTGGAAATGGACAAAAGCTTTCTATGTTGCCTGGGTGGTACTCAGAATGAAGTTTCATTTTGTAGGAGTGTACACCCCTGCTGGTCTCCTTATGGACCGCACTGACCTGTGTAAGGACAGAAACTAGGATGGAGAATATCAGTGGCTGGCTGGACTGTCTGTGAAGGTGCAGTTGATTTCAGCCCTGTAGGAAAAGATGGCACTCAGACATTGTTTTTTGCTGTACTGGATATCAACCATTTTGCACTATTAGCAAATCTCAATATTCTGGACGTCTCCCATGTGTCCTTAAAGATTCTTCCTTAAAAAAAAAAAAGAGTGTAATTACACCATTGTTCCTTTGAAATTCCTTGATTTATTACAGGCAAGAAGAAGCACTTGCTGCGGTGTATGCAGGGCGATGGGGCACATTAACCCCATATAAGGAAGGTGGTCAGACAGCTTGCTTTCCTAGCTGTCAGTACATTCTGTTCCTACTCTATCTACTCTGGGCTAGGCAATTCTCCTCCTGGGGTTAGAAGATCATCCGATATGGTAGACGAAAAGTGCTTCAACCCTCATTAGGCCCATAACGGATCAAAAAGTCGGACAAACCAGCCCAGTAGGCAGCTTCTGCGTCACTGAGATTCAAACCCTGGCCTTGAACCACCCCAGAGCTCTTTTTACCACCTATCATCTTCATCCTTTAGCATTTCCCGTTTCTGTTCTAATTGTAAGACCATGACTTCCAGGGAAGTAGAATTTGTTCAAGTCTGGAGAGCTGGTATAGAAAGCGAGGCCTGGGCGGGGCCAGCCCCGGGCGAGAACAGTCTAGGGGCGGAGTCAGCGCCGTCGCTCAGGCACCTTGCCTTTCCTCCTTGGCTCCGCCTCTCCTGTCTGTGTCCGCGGCCTCCGCTTCCGATAAAGTTGTTGTTTTGCCAACATGGCGGCGCCCATGGTGACTGGCCTGGTGTTGTTCGTGTAACGCTTGGGGAACGAGGTAGAAGGGAGCAACTGGCCAGAGCCTGTGCACAGAAAGTCCCTACTGGGGCTTAGGAGGACGAGAGACAGGCCCCGCTTAGCCCCAGGAGTTGAAGGTGCGGACAGGCCCGGGAGTCCCGGGACCTTGCAGTTTTCCAAACTGGGAAAAGCTCCGAGATTTTATTCTATAGGCTTTTTCAGCCATGGACTCTGTTGACTGCTCCGGACTCTTGCTCGGAGAACGCATTTCTTCACATGGCTTTGTATTTGAATTCTCCTGTACTACTTGTCTGCCCCGAGTGCCTGGATCTTCGCTCTGGGGTTGGGGTTTGGACCCAGAAAATGACCATCAATAGTACATCTTTGGGGGACCCACAGTATTAATTAGGACCTGCAGGTATTCAGAAGTCGTCTGGATCTGACAGGCACACAGCTTACAGAGAAGGTGGAGTTCCAGATTCGAAATAACTTCCCTGAGACCCTGCAGGGAATTAGAAGTAGCATGTGGTTTTTAACATTTGTGTTTTACAGGACGTGTTTGTTGACATTTGTGCTTTTATAAGACGTATTTGTTGGGGTGAGGTGTGTGTTTACTTACTCGTTTTGTTTTTTGAGACCGGTTCTTGCTATGTAGACCAGGCTGATCCTGAACTTATTAGTCCTCATGGTCAGCCTTCTGAACTGAGTGTTGGGATCAGGGATTAGGCCACCACTGTGCCTGACCTACTTTGGTTTTCTTCCTTCCCCCTTGTTTGACTTTTTTCTTTTTCTTTTTTTTTTTTTGAAACAGGGTTTTATGAAGCTGGCCTAATCCTCCTGCCTCTAATTAGATTTCTTGGATATTCTTTTGGGAATACATGGATGCCTTTGTGTACTTCTCCCTAATGTTCTTGTTCTTCACCCTTTTCCTAGTATTGCCTTAGTGTCTCTGTTTATGATCATCATTTTGGGTCCATTTCTCAGATCCCTCATATTCTTAAGTACTTTAACCTTAAGCCTCATGTAAAGTGAGGCTAACTGGAAAGACGATACTGGTGGGGGATGCTTTGGAAAGAGGCGGAGGAGACAACACTCCAGCAAGTAAAGAAATATGATGACCCAGAGCTAAGGAAGAAAGGGTCCAAGCCAATTGTAACTGTAAATGTTAGTCACGTCTTTTCCGTTCAGTGTATCCACACCACCCTTTGCTAAAATGGCTGCTTTTGAAGCCAAGAAGAGGCAATACTTATTAGGGCTTCCACGGAGAGGAACGTGAAATGGCCCAGAGCTGTGCCTAGGAAGTAAAAGGACAGAAGATGGTTGAAATCTGAAAGTTCTGTAAATTCATAGGCATGAGCACAGCCTATTTGTTCTTAGTATATTCCCCTAGTGGAGAGAGTCCGGGGGTGATCTTGGACCTATGCCTAAGGGTATAGGGTTTATGTTTCTTGTATTGCTCAGGGTGGAACCAATGACCTCAGTGTCAGGGAATTACTCTACCACTAAGCTATATCCCCAGCCCCCACATTCACAGTATTTATTTGTTTTAGTTTGTTTTTGGTGCTGGGGATTGAACCCAGAGATATGCTGGACATCTGTTTTATATACCTAGTCCTTGGATTTTCTTAACAAATCTGTTTTTGTTTTAAGACTTAATTTTAATTTTATGTGTGTATATGTGTGTGTGTCACACACATTCATGAAAGTGTGGGTGCCCACGTGTGCCAGAGGCACCTTTGCCCTGAAGCTAGAATCATAGGCAGTTATGAGTCATCCACTGTGAGTGCTGGGAACCAAATGCGGATTCTGTGCAAGAGCAGTATGTGCTCTTAACTGCTGTGCCATCTTTCCTGACCCTTGTTTGTTTGTTTAAGGACAGAGTCTTACTAATATAGCCCAAGCTTCCCTACAACTCATGGTAGCCCAGGTTGTACTGGAACTCTTGACAGTCCTCCTACCTCAGCCTCCCAAGCTACTGGCATTCCAGGTGTGAGACATCACAGTTTCTTAACTCCCCTGACATACATATACATTGTCAAATTGCTTCAGAGAGGTGTTCTCAATACGTATCTACCAATAGTATATACACATAATTATTTTCATTAAGACTATAAGCAAGATATTTAATTGTTTTTATTTCTTTGATTAGTTGTAAAGTTGATTTTTTTCATGTTTCTTAGCTTTTATCCTCTGTCTTATTTCCCCTTGGGGCACCAACCCCCCTTTTCTGGTTGAATCCAGGGCTTTCGACTTGCTAAGCAAGTACTCTACCACTGAGTTGTACTTCCATGCCTGTACCTTTGCATATTTTAAACATGTTTTGGGGGTTCTTTCCTCATATGTGAACTCTTTATGGAGTTGTATAGACATTTGTCATTGTAGTTTGGGACAAATAATTTCCTTCAGCAAATTGTTTACTCTTTAGAAATTTGTTCACATTTTTTCTTTCTTTTCTAAGACAGGGTCTCGAGGTGTACCTGTGTAGCTCAGGCTGACCTTGGACTTAAGATAGTCTTGTCACAGCCTCCTTAGTGCTGAGATTACCAGCATGTTTCACCCCACCAACTTAGACATTTTTGGTATACAGATATTTTATGGTTTTGGAGTAAGATTGATTATTGTGGTACTTAAAAAAATTCTTATTAGCTAAGTTTGATGGTGTGTGGTGCCTGTAAGCATAACATTTGATAGACAGAAGCAGGGAGATCAGAAGTTCAAGGTCCTCCCTGTCTGCAAGGCTAGTTCAAAGCTAGCCTGAGCTAGGTGAAGCCCTGTCTCACATTGTCACATCCCTCCAAAACTGTGGGAGTTATGCCAGCTTATGGTTTGTGTTGGAGTTCTAATTTAAATTTTTCCCAAATACATTGAACAATTGGTGACTTTCAGGGCTGGCTGTGGTGGTGCACATGTAATTCCAGCTCTGAGGAGGCTGAGGCAAAAGAATAGAGAACTAGAGGCCAATCCTGGGCTATATAGTGATATACTGTTATTTTTATTTGGGTGTACATATATGTATACACAAGTACATACATGTGGAGCCCAGAGGCCAGTGTTTGGTGTTTAAAAATTATATTTATTGAATTTTATGTATATTATTTAATTAATTTTATATGTATTTGTATGTGCCTGAGTGTAGGTCTGTATCATATGTGTGCAGAAACCCTTGGAGGTCAGGAGACATCAAATCTCTTAAACTGGAGGTATAGATTGTTTGAGCTGCCCTGTGAGTGCTCTGTAGGAGCTGTAGTACTCTTGTAAAAATGAGCCATCTCTCCAGCCCCCAGTGTTAGAAGTCTTTTATCTCTGCATTAGTTTCTGCGACAGGGTCTCTCACTGAAAATGAAGCTCAGTCATTGGCTAACTTGGCTGGTCAGCAAGCCCCAGGGATCTTCTTGTTCCCACAAGTCACCCCCTCCCCCCATGCTGGGGATACAAACACGTGTGCTACTGTATGTGTGGGCTTTTTACATGGGTGCTGGGGATCTGAATGTAAATCTTCATGTTTACATAGCAAGCCCTCTGCCCACTGAGCCGCCTAAGCCACAGAGACAGTTTCCTGTTACTTTCTAATCTGCATGTGTTTTTCCTTATAAACTTTAACTGCATTATTTATTTGTTTGAGGGCACGTGTGCCGTGCCCACATACGAAGGCCAGTGGACACACTGTTTAGGAGTTGGTCCTCTCCACCATGTGCGTCTTAGGGATCAGACTTGGGTTGTGAGGTTTTGTAGCAGGAGCCTTTACCAGCGTTCATCATGAGCTTTAAATTCTTGTGTATTTAGATCTATTTTAATGTTTTTAGTTCATTGGTTTAAGCAAAAGAGAAGTCATTGCAGAGCCTGGGGTAATGTAAAGCGTCTTGTCCAACCAGCAGCGAGTGTTAGTATGCACTCACATTGCTCCTGATGATGAGTGCTCATTGGCACTCTACTCATCATGATGGGGAACAAGTCCCAAGAGAAGTTCACGTCAATTTGTATTTTATTTTCCTATTACTCTTTATTTATGAAACAGAATAGTCCAGCATACTCTCCTTATGTGCCATCTAGGAAAGAAATGTCAAATATCTGTCTAGGTGCCTTCTGCAAATAGTCTTTGGCTTTTCGTGGTTTCAGAATGTTTACTTAGTAAGAAAACTATAAAATTCCTGACCCGTAGATAGTTCTAATAATATACAAGTCTAAGTCCTAAAAAGAAATGCAATTGCCTTCCTTATATAATAATATAATAAAGTTGTCCGTATAGAATTGCTAATAGCCAGCTTTGTGTAGTTCACTCTAATTCCTATATAGCCATATTGACCTACTTTAAAATATCCAAACTCAAATGATAGGGGAATTTCTCTCCCTCCCAGTCTGTCACTTATTCTAGTCCTAAAAGAGTAAGAGATGTTAAGAATAACGGGACTTGGTATGCCAAGAACTTGTGCGGGTCAACTTGTGGCAGCAAGTGCCACAGTTCCATGTTCTGTGAGCGTGCACTCCTTTAGAGCCTGTAGTAACCCTCCCGACAACCTTTGGTCCATTGCCTTCATAGAAGTAACATCGCCAAACCCCATTTGATATGGAAAAGATTTTGAGAGAATCAGATGATTAATACCAGTTTAGAATGCCAGGTTTTCTTATGTCTCTCTTGTCTTTTTACCTCACCACTGCTGTTATGCAATGAGGCAGAACGTTTAGGGTGTTTATTTAGTACCACATTCTAAATGTTTGATGAAATCTCACCTCAGCCCCTTAAAAGGGATAAAGCAGAGAAATTCTTCATCACGGCTATTTCTGCCATTTATCTGAGGAGAAAACCAGGGAAATATCTGAATTAAGATTTGAATTCCAGGTGGTTATTCTGCTGGATTCATACACAGTGTTGTAATCCAAAGAGTTCTATAACAGACCCAATGCATGTTATGTCATAGGTTCATCTGTGTCTTACCTGCTTCTCTGTGTGTATATAGTTGCTGTGAAAGAGGCCACTTTGCCTTTAATTTTCTTTACTAGGGATAGAATCCAGGGCTTTGCACATGGTGGGCATATGCTGTGTGTCTTACAGACCTAGCCTAGGACTCCTTTGCTATGTCTGTAGTGCTTGGGAGGGTGTGTGGACCTAATGTCATTCAATAAATATTTGACAGATGAAGAAACAAGTGAATACATAGTTTCCTCATATATATATATATGAAATGTTAATTTTGTTTAGAATTTCTGGTTCTTCTGGGAGACCTGTGTTCAGATCCTTTTTGTGGCATTAGAGCACACAGCTAAGCCAAGATGTGCTTAGAGTTCTTCTGGAGTTTAGAGAGACAGCAGTTGATATGCTAGACAAACTGGAAGGAGGGATTCCATTGCCTCCTGTGCTGCTGGAAGGGTGTGTGGTAACCGACCTTTTGGTGCCCTTCTTTTTTCTGTGAGTGTTTTGTATATTTGGTGTTTGGGGCATGGATTACCTTTATGTTTTCTTTTTCTTTATTTCTTTTTTATTTGTAAAGATTTATTTATTTTATATATGTGAGTACACTGTTGTTGTCTTCAGATGCACCAGAAGAGAGCATCAGATTCCATTACAGATGGTTGTGAGTCACCATGTGGTTACTGGAAATTGAACTCAGGACCTCTAAAAGAGTAGTCAGTGCTCTTAACTGCTGAACCATCTCTCCAGCCTACCTTTATATTTTCTAATAAAAAAGTTTGTATCTAATTCAATAGAACTTCTAAAATGTTCTGTTAGGAAATAATTACCAAAAGGAGAAGAGAAATCATGTGAACGGACAGTAAATACTGAGCTGTGTCAATCAGAAAAACCAATCTTGAGGGGTTCTGGGTGGTGCATATCATTTTCCTTTGCCCTCTTTTCTAGGGTCTTCCCTCCTGAAGAATGGCATCAGCTTGTCAGAGGCTGAGTTTTTATGTCTCGCCTCTGAAAAGGCAGCTAGTTAGTGGGACACCTGTCATCCTCTGGGAAAGACTAATTCCAGGGTGTTCCAGAAGTATCTACAGTGCCACCGGGAAGTGGACGAAGGAGTACACACTGCAGACAAGGAAGGATGTGGAGAAGTGGTGGCACCAACAGATAAAGGAGCAGGCATCCAGAATCTCAGAGGAAGATGTGAGTACTCCAAGAGGGCAGATGCCCAACGCCTGACAAGCAGCACTCTAAAGGAGGAAGAGGGGATACAGTCCATCACGGCATGTCACGTGGCAGACTGTCAGGAATGTGAGGTGGTTGGTCACATTGCATCTGTAGTTAGGAAACAGAGAGGGGACTGGAAATGGGGCTGGGCTCTAGAACCTCAACATCAGCAAAACTCTACCCCCTAAAGCTTCCACAACCTTCCCGAATGGCGCCACCAGCCGGGGACCAAGTGTGCAAACGCATGGTCCTGTGGGGACATTACACTTCCAAGCCACATCAGTAGAGGAGGGAAGCTAAGGACTTGGACTCTAGGCTGTCTCCGTGCTTTGCTTTTCTTACCTAAAATGGAGGATGATAATAGCACTCACTTGGTTCCCAGGAGGATTGTTGAGAGAAGCAAAGGAGGTGACATAAGGTTAGAGCACAAGAAACTCTCCAGTGTGGTAGATGTGTCCATGTTAATATTGTAATAGTAGATATTCTGGAATAGCGTTGATTAGGGGAAATGCAACAAAACAGAAATACTAACAGTGCTGGGTCCTTGTTGACTCTAGTATGGTGGAATGGAACCCATGGATCTAACTGGTAAGAGGTGAGGTTACTGGAGAGGCCTATGGATCTGTCAGGAGGTTGTGTGAGGTGGTATCTGACCCTTCTGCTGTGGACTTGGCCACTTGAGCATCAAGGTCTGAGGTGGGCAGCCAGCATGTTCTGTGATGTGATCTGAAGTTGGGGTCCAGCCTTCAGAATCTCAGTCGATCAGTGGATCTTGGCTTCTGGTCCCAGTCCTCTACCCTAAAGCAGTTTTATGATGCATTTGGCTACCGTTGATTTCTTGGGAAATTTCTCTACTCCTGTTATAATTGGATCAGAGCAAAACTAGAAGACTTTTGTATTAACTGACTTTCCCTTTGAAATAGCAGCAATGGAATAGTAAAGACATTTGTGGAACTCCTTAGGTGGGGCTAAGTGTCCCTGCAGCTAGCTGACCCTGTATTGGAATTGCCTTTTCTTGTCTCCTGACTCTTATTGGAGTCACACCCATTCCTTCTGAGAGTGGGAGCTGTTTATATTCAGCTGCAAAGTGTTTTGGCATTGTTTAGAAAGAAGATCTGTAATTAAGAGAGATATGGTATCATATAAATAAATGAACACTGAAAAAGAAAGCTGAGAGATTTACAAGGAAAATTTGGCCTTTCATGTAAACCCCATGGTTTTCAGTTCCTTACACTGTTTATCTTACAGGTTTGTTTTGAAACATCAAAGGATGGTTTATATATGCTTGGGTTAGGGAGTGGCACTATTTGGGAGGTGTAGCCTTGTTGGAGTAGGTGTGTCACTATGGGTGTGGGCTTTAAGACCCTCCTCCTGGCTGCCTGGAAGTCAGTCTTCCACTAGCAGCCTTCAGATGAAGATGTAGAACTCAGAGTTCTGCCTGCACCATGCCTGCCTGGATCCTGCCATGCTCCCACCTTGATGATAATGGACTGACTGACCCTCTGAACCTGTAAACCAGCCCTAAATATATGTTGTCCTTTATAAGACTTGCATTAGTCATAGTATCTGTTCACAGCAGTAAAACCCTAACTAAGACAATTTTCAAACTGAAGACTTCTAAACTGAAGTGTCAGATAGATAGATAGATAGATAGATAGATAGATAGATAGATAGATAGAGATAGAGACAGACAGACAGACAGACAGAAGATAAAATCATGTGCTATTTAACCAGGGACTGGGAACCTGACTGAACACTGGTATATGTGAAGCTTTCGCCTCACATTGATATTAAGCATGTTTGAAGTCCATCCCAGTGAGTCTTTATAAGCCAGGTGTCTTGCCACCATCATCAAACCACCATCAAAAAAAACAATAAACAAAAAACAAACAACAGCCAGGCGGTGGTGGCGCACGCCTTTAATCCCAGCACTTGGGATGCAGAGACAGGCGGATTTCTGAGTTCGAGGCCAGCCTGGTCTACTGAGTGAGTTCCAGGACAGCCAGAACTACACAGAGAAACCCTGTCTCAAAAAAAACAATAAAAACCCAAAACAAAAAAACCCAAAACTTCCATTTAGTGAGCATTTAATCATGTACTGGGCACCATTTCCATTGGTTGAGTTATTTAATATTGTAACAGCTTTGAGAGCAGGCATTACTCTTACCTAGAGAGTTAGAAGCTGGGATCCAGCCCAACCCTCTGAGAGCCCCTGGTCTCTGAAAACTCCCTGCATCAGTCACCAACGGAGAATAGACTGAGCCTGGGAAGGCGTGAGGATTTGTCTGAATCCTCACAGCCTATTGCTAAGTGAGGGTCAGAACTAGAGGAGCTGCCTGTGTGGATTCTGTTACAGCTTCAGAGAGCAATCCCCAGAGACGCAGAAGTTGTGTTCTAAGTCACAGTCTGATGGACATAGGAAGCCAACTTTTAACAATCACCCTCTTCCCGTCGCTGGCATTTGTACTTTCTCTTAAAGGCTTGAATTCCTGCACTTTTATGTAATTATGAAAATTTCCCTTTCAGGCAGATTCCTACTCAATTATAACACAAACGCCTGTCATTTCTTTTCGTTCCACCTCCAGATGAAGTAACTCATTTCATTGTCACAGAGGAAAATGACTTAATTCACACAGAAAAGCACAAGGCAGTAGGCTGAATGTATTTCTGCAAAAACAAAAATGATCATGAATATCGAAGACTAGCATTGCTTTTCTGTGTGTCTCTGTGAACTCAGGGCTGGAGGTCAGCTGTGCTAGTCTGTGATTATCTGATGTTGTCATTAATTTACTCTTCATTGAACAAGCATACAAAAAAGGAGAGGCTACTGAGGAAGCCATGTGTAGAAAATGCTTGGACAAGGTTGTTAATATGATATAATAAATAGTACAAGAAGACAGGGTGATTATAATAGAAGAAAATTGTTTTATATAATTACTTGAAAGCCAAAAACTAGAAATAGGCCAGGTGTGGTGCAGGCCTGAAGTCCCAGCACTCAGGAGGCCTGAGGCTAGCCTGGGCTATGAAGCAAGATCCAGTCTCAGAAAGCAAACAAACAAACAAACAAAAAAACCCCCGCAACAACAACAAAACAAAAAACAAAAACAAAAAACCCTCAAAAAACTAAAAACAAAACCCCACAAACCTACAAATGTATATGTCAAGGATTTTTGTTTCTTTCCTAGCTCCCAAAGAACATGATTACAGTTTTTTTTTTCTGTAGCCCTAAAAATTCCCAGAGAAAAGCTGTGGGGGTCTACTCTATTGCAGGTAGGAGAAAGGGTTCAGTAAAGGAGACAGTTTTATTTTTGCACCCAGTAGAAAATAGCTGTCGTTCCTTTTATAAGAACTTGTTCACAGGAGAAAGGATTTTCTGTCACTCACCTTTTCTTTCCCCCAATGCCAGGGGTAAAGCCCATGAGCTTCCACAAGCTAGGCAAGTACTGTATCATGGAGCTAAGCCACCAGCCTAACCTAGTCTTCTTAAAATCAGCGCAGCCCCTGCCTCAGGACCTCCTCACTCCTGAGATCTCTCCCTCCCTACCTGCCACTCTGCTTATTTAAATCATTGTCACCGAGTACAGAAGATGCTCTGTTTTTGTATTCTCCAGATTCTGAGAAAAACTTTAAAAAGTTTTCCTTTCTGCAGGTGGTATTACTCACCTACTTACCCTGGTCATTTCTAGAGGACAGACAAAACAAAGAAAAGTTGTGTTTTGCATTTTGGGGGGATGGGGGGTGGTGGTCGTTAGCCATTGTTTGTGGTTTTGTTAAAGATTTCAAACCTTCGATGAAATTTAAGAACTTGGCAAGAAGCCGGGCGGTGGTGGCGCACGCCTTTAATCCCAGCACTTGG
>NW_021604620.1:214407-218251 GCF_004785775.1 Grammomys surdaster | reverse complement strand
AGAAACCCTGTCTTGAAAAAAAAAAAAAAAAAAAAAAAAAAAAAGAACTTGGCAAGAAACCAGACATGACATGGCAACATGTGACAATGTACACCAGAAATCCTAGCACTCTGGAGGCAGAGGCAGGAGGATTGTTGCAGGTTTGAGGCCATCCCGTACTACATAGCAAAATCATGTATCCAAAACAAACCAAAACAAACAAAAACCTTAGCTGAATTTGATTTCTAGTTCTGCTTCCCTACGTAAAGTTGTGTATTATTCTTGTTGTGATCACGTACCAGGCAGAAGCCACAGAAAGAAAGGCTCATTCTGGCTCACAGGTTCAGAGAATACCGTCTACCTCGAGGGGAAGGCAGCTGTTCATTTATTTGCATTACAGTAAGCAAGCAGAGCAGCCGGATCAGATACTATTCTTGCTCTCTCTTTTCTGCTCCAGACCTGAGTCCTCTGTGGAACAGTACCACTCACAGTTAGGTTGGGTCTTCCTACCTTAGTTAACCTAGGTTGACTGACGTACCCAGTCTTGCTTCCCTTGGTGATTCTCCGACCTGCCAGGTTAACAGTTGGTATTAACTATTGCAAGTAGGCTCTGTCTACCATCAGTTATGAAAGGACTAGTCAGCGTTGTTTAAAACGTCACCTCCCACACATGCACAGGAAGGGGTGTGAATTTTTCTCTCTCTTTGTATTCAGTGCTCTGTGCTTAGGCAAAGCCTTGGTGCCTCCTAAAGCTCCTGAAGAAGTAGGGACCAAAAAGAGTCAGAAGGTTGAAGTTAACAAGTGTGGCAGTAGGTGGCCCGTCCTCACTGGCCACCTACCTGTCATTGCTCAGATGCCCTGTGGCAGAATTTGAGGCTTGGTTAGAGGAGCCTCCAGTTACCTGGGCAGGATTTGTCCAGTCTGCTGGGGACGGCTGTATCTGGTAGAAGGTGTGCCCCCAAAGGCCAGCAAGGGTGCATTTAAGAGTTGCTGTAGTGCTGTGGGGTGGCAGGGAGGTAAAGATCGAGCTGATTAACACACAGTCCTGGGGCTGTGCATGAAGTACAGTGGTACCGGCACGCAGCTAACAGGCATGAGGTTCTATCCTCAGCACTGCAGAACTTTCCACAAGCATCAAAAATGCCACGTCTTCCATAAGTAATCAGCTCCGTGACTAAACCCGTCCCTTTGGGCCCTTGTCTTCTGAAGTGCAGGAGCTCTTGACAACATTTGACATCCTGCCAGTGGAAGACTGAGGGTGCCCAAAGGCAGTGACCTTACTGGACTTCCTTTCCTGCCCTGCCTTCATTATAGTCAGATGTGTAGGTTTCCTGTGTTTTTCATGTTGCTGCTGCCGGATGCTGGAGAATCATAAGACTCTGATCTGTGGTTACCTCTGATCTGTGTCACCACTGGGAAACAAACAGTGCATGTTCCTTCATGTTTTTTTCCACTTAAGCCTTTCTGTTGAATAAACTCACAGTGTGCTGGTTAGACTTCAGGAGCCATCTAGTACCTGGAGACCCCGTTGTCAGCCCTGGATCTCAGTGGATGCAGCCATGGGTTGCTGAGGAAGGGACTCTAGTTTTGGAGATCTCTGAGTAATTCAACCTCTTCCACGTGAATATTGTGGCTCTCTATGTCCTAGACAGAAACTGCTTCAGGAGAGAGGCTTTGAAAAGGAGGAGAAAAATTTGAAAATCTCAGGCTAATTAGCCCTTAACACATTGTTCTGAATTATTGTGGACATTCTTTAGCTTAAACCAGGACCTTTGAATCTTGGAGGCTTTAATACATTTTTTGTCAATTTACATAATGAGAACAGTTTTTTCTTTAAGGAATTTTTAAAATGTTAAATTATTACCTTGAATAAAGCACCAAAATATTATTGCATGCCGAGCTTCCAGAGACTATGTAATGAGCACTTTCTGTCATCCTTTGTTACTCTTTCCTAGAAATCAAAGCCCAAGTTCTACCTGCTCTCCATGTTCCCGTACCCTTCTGGCAAGCTGCACATGGGGCATGTCCGTGTCTACACCCTCAGCGACACCATCGCACGGTTCCAGAAGATGAGGGGCATGCAGGTAAGGACAGGTTCCTCCATCGCTCCAGACAGGAGTGTAGTGTGGTCATATGTGCTCAGGACAGCGAAGAAGGCCACCTCCAGTTAAGATCGAATGGCTTTAAGTGTGAACACGAACAGCTCAGTTTCCTCGTGATGAAGCATCTGGGTAACCGTGGAGCAGCTGCAGGGGGCAGGTGTTATGCTGGGGACGGACACAGGTGGGCCGAAGGGAGGCAGATGTTGGTGACACTGCTCCTCTCTCAGGAGAAGCTCTCCTATAAGTAGTCACTGCACAGTCAAGCCAGTGGGTTAAAAAAAAAAAAAAAAGATAAGTACAGCACTCTGGTCAACTAACTCTGCACCTCTGTAGAAAGTATCAGAGATCCCGAGATGGCTATTGAGAAAGAAAGAAGGCTTTCTTGTGGCTCCTGGTCTTACAGTTACAGTGCATGATTCCAGGGGCTCAGTGCATTTAGGCCTTTGCTGAGGATATTGGATAGACATGGTGAAGAGCACCTCAGAACACAACCGTGTTACCCCATGGCTAGGAAGCAATAGAGAGGGGTAGGGTTCCCAGGATTTCCTTCAAGGACACACCCCTCATGATCCAACCACCTCTCTTTAGAGACCCTGCCTCTTATGGTGAGCACGGGGCGGGGGGGGGGGAAGGGGGAGAGGAAGCCCAGGGCCTCACGTGTACTAGGCTAGTCCTATCACTGAGCTACAGCCTTAGCTCCTCGTCCTGATTTCAGTTTGAGACAAGCTTTCACCAAGTTGTCTAGTAGATTGGCCTTGAACTTAGAATGCGTCTGCTTCAGGCTCTGGAGTAGCTGGGAAGCTCGTGCCACCAGGCCCAGCTAGCCCCGACTTCTTGAAGACCCCATCATTATCCAGTAGCACTTCCCTGAGGCTAAGGCCTTTAATAACACACGGGCCTTTGGATACATTTGTGATCCAAACTACAGAGCTGTGTAGTAGCCTGCTCCTGTAACTCCTGTACTCAAAGTTGAAGAGGAGAATCAGGAATTCAAGATTAGCCTTGGCTACATTGTGATTTTAGATAAGAGATATTTCCCCCTTGTTATTGGATGTTTTTTATGTTCTCTGATGGACATGTATTTATTTTATAGTGGAAAATTTTTTTATAGGAGAAACATTTGAGGAATAATAACTGAGGGAACATCTTATTTTATTACATTTATGTGTTGGTAGGGGTCACATACCATGGTACGTAGAGAGGTCATAGGTCAACCTGCCCAAGTCCACTTTCTTCCATTATGTGAGTACTAGGGATCAAATTCAGGGTTGATGACAAGAATCTTTATTTGCCGAGCCATCTCACTGACCCAGAGGAGACATGAGACTGATCTCTCCTTAGAGAAAATCTATGAGGTCACATTAGGTAGCGCACATGGCACGTGTCTGGTGCATAATACATCCCTTAATAGATGATAGCTGTAATTATGATTTATACTGATTGATTTGCTCAGGGCTGCTCAGGAAAGTGATTTAACTCCATTTAATCAAGGAGTCCCAGTCGTCTTGTGCTGGGGGAAGGCTGCAGGGCTGCCTTAGCGAAGCCACCGCTCCTGCTGCTCATTGTTGCCAGTGAGGCCTTCTGTTTGTCCATGGCTGAGTCTGGGCCTTGGCTAGGAACCTGTTACGTGTTATTAGGGTTAATGTCAGTGTATTAGTCAGGGCTCTCTAGAAGAACAGGAACAGAACTGATTGAATAAATGTGTATGTATAGAGAAAAGGGGGAAGGAAGAGCGAGAGAGAAAGAGGGAGAGGGAGAGGGAG
>NW_021604620.1:201325-214307 GCF_004785775.1 Grammomys surdaster | reverse complement strand
GAGAGGGAGAGGGAGGAGAGGGAGAGGGAGGAAAGGGAGAGGGAGGAAAGGGGGAGGGGGAGGGGGAGGGGGAGAGGGAGAGGGAGAGGGAGAGGGAGAGGGAGAGAGATTAGAATGGCTTACATGCTGTGGTCCAGCTAGTCCAACAATGGCTGTCTTCTGACGGGAAACCAAGAATTGAGTAGTTGTTCGGCCCACGAGGCTGGATGTCTCTAACACATGCTAGAATCCTGAAGAAACAGGCTCTAATGCCAGTGAAGGAATGAACTGGCCAGCGGAAACAAGGGCAAGCAGGCAAAGAGCAAAGCTTCCTTCTTCCACGTCCTTTATGTAAGCTGCCAGCAGATGGTGTGGCCCAGATTAAAGGTGGATCTCCCACCTCAAAAGATGTGGATTAAAGGTGGAGTTTTTTCCTCTTCAGATGATTTATTTAAAATTTCCTCACAGGTGTACGCAGTCACTTGGGTTAGTTAATTCCAGATGTAGTCAAGGTGACAACCAAGAAGAGCAGTTTCCTACAGTGAGCAGGTGTGCTGAGTTGTTCTTTCCCCTTGTGTTTCAGGTGCTCTATTTGTTTTGTTTTGTTTTTTTTTCAAGATGGGGTTTCTCTGTGTAATAGCCCTGGCTGTCCTGGACTCCTTTTGTAGACCAGGCTGCCTTTGAATTCACAGAGATCCACCTGCCTCTGCCTCCCAAATTGTGGGATTAAAGACATGCACCATCACACCTGGCCCAGCTACTTTGTCTAAGAAAATATTTATTTTAAAATTATTTTATTACTGCTTTTTGCGTGGATGTTTTGCCTGCACTTCCTACGGCGTGTACCACTTATATGCCCGTTGCCTTCAGAGGCCAGAAGAGGGCATTAGATCCCTTGGAACTGAAAGTAGATAGGGTTGCGAGCCGCCGTGTAGGTGCTGGGACTTAAACCTAGCTACTCTAGAAGAAGAGCCAGTGCTATTGACTGCTGAGTTATCTCGCTAGCCATCTCTTCCCAGAAAATATTTATCTTGATAGTTCCCACTTAAGTCAGATCATTGTATGTGCAATACCAAACTTGGTGAAAACTCATCAGGCTGTTTTAAATGTGGGATTAATGTGGAAAAGAGAAATAGATATCTTTTTCTTTTCTTTTTCTTTGGTCAGCAGTGTTGGAGATGAATAAGGTAGCCCACGTCTGCTTATAAGCCCAGCACTTGGGAGGCCAAGGCAAGACGATGGAATTTGGGGCCAGACCAGTCTTACCCTTGCAGTAAGACACTTTCTCAGAAAACAAACAAACAACAAAAAGAGTGTACAAGAAGGCTTGTTGGATGACCTTGCTGATTTTATAAACTGTCATGTGTCAGGACTGGTTCCTCAATAGTCCTTATACTAAGTAGGAGGGAGTATCTGCTCTGCAAAGCCAGGCAAAGTTGGATGGATTCCCGTGTTCACTACCTTGGTCAACAAATGGTCCTTAACTGCCAGCATCTTTACAAACTCTTGGTTTCCTTCTGTGTCAAATAAAGAACTGATGTTTTAGATAAACAACAACAAAAACAGTAGACTAGGAAAACCTCTGTCAAATTTGGCTTTTTCTATAACTGCTAAATCATTGACTTTAAAAACATGTTTTTATCGGTCCAATGTGGTACATTAATCCCATTAATCCCAGCACACAGGAAGGAATCAGCCGTAGGAGGATCTGTGTGAGATCCAGACCAGCCAGGACTTTTACCATATTTATTTTATTTATGTGTGCACATGCACAGAGGTCTGTGCTTTCTACCCCGCCATGTGGGCTGTAGAGACTGAGTCTGTTGTTGGACTTTTGCCCCAGCCATCTTGTTGACCATGGTTCTAATTTGTGTTTTCCTGGTTCCCATTGAGACT
This sequence comes from Grammomys surdaster, assembly GCF_004785775.1. Lineage (NCBI taxonomy): Eukaryota > Metazoa > Chordata > Mammalia > Rodentia > Muridae > Grammomys > Grammomys surdaster. The sequence goes on along the minus strand of NW_021604620.1, from coordinate 212,432 downwards.
AAAATATGCACATGTATAATTTTTACATAAGCTCCCTTTTCTCTGGTTTGCTTGCTCACTGTAGTTTGGTTGCCGAGTTATTGCTCTATATTATTTTTTTATGTATCTGGATTTTTGACCCCGTCAGTAGAGCGCAATGCAAACATCCTCTCCCAGGCTCCAGACTGTTTTGTATTTTGGGAGACTGAAGACTATAGGTTATAGTCTGGCTTTGAGAGTAGACAAGAAAGCTGAAGATTTTCAGATTATGCAAAGGGAGGAACTGAGGTAAGAGTGTCTGTAGCCCTAAGGATCCCAGACATGTCCTTGTCTCGTATGGAAGCTGCCTGGAAGCATGTGGCCCAAGGCTGTTCCAGCCCAGGCTGTGGGGACTCAGGGTGTGAGCCTTCTTAGAAGACAGCGATTCCCTCCATTTGGAAGCTGTTACTTAGGCCCAGATTTCAAGCCTTGACATTCTGTCTGTACCAGATAGCAGGATAGTGTTCTTTTGTCTGTGCCAGTGACCAGCTAACCTGTATAACTCTCTGATTATAGTCCTCCAGAGCTAATCCAGGACGCTTAAACTGTCTGTAACTACATTTCAGTTTTCTTTTATAACAATTTAAATGTTTTTCCTTTATTTCATTTTATGTGAATGGGTATTTTGCCTGCATGTATGTCTGTGTACTGGGTAACTACATGCTTACCTAGTGCCCAGGGAGGCCAGAAGATGACAGATCTCTGAGACTGGACTTATGGTTGTTTATTAGCCACCATGTGGGTGATAGGAACAAAACCTCCTAGGTTCTCCAGAAGTGTCCAGTGCATTTAACATCTGAGCCATCTCTCTAGCCCCTTTATAATGTGGTTTGTTTTTTTTTTTTCTGCTCTGCTGGCCCAAGCCTCCTGAATCCACAGTCCTTAATGATGTACATAATCTTTTTCATAGTGAATTCTTACCTCATTCTTACCCCTGTGGTTTTTCTCCACAGAGAAATTGAGCCAAAGCATGAAGCTTTCACCAGCCAGTGCAGCATTCAGGCATGCATGTTCTGTAAGCTCTTCTGTAACGACAGTCTTCTCTAAGAAGGGGTCTCGTTCTTAGAGTATGTCTCATGCTGCCCTATAAGTAAGTCCTTACTATTCCTCAAGGTCCGCTTACTCTTCCTTGGACTGTAAACTGGCCTTCAATTCTGTAGCTCACATTCATCAGCGCTTATGGGCAGAACCTCGGCTAAGCTCACAGGCCCTCTGTGTTTCTGTGCTCTTCCCATGAGCTGACAGGAGCTGATCTGATTCATGGCCTCTACATAAGGCAGCAAAGCAGATGACCAGAGTGTGCCCGGCTTAGCAGTCTTTTTAGGATCATTCACTGAGTGTTCACTAGACATTTCAGACCCAGATAAAGGCACTTCGCAAATAAGCCCAATGTCCTGAGTTTAATCCTCAGAACCCACATGAAGGTGGAAGAAGAGAATCAACTCAACGAAGTTGTCCTGTGACCTCCACATGTACTCTGTGGTGCCCTGTACCCTCGCAATAATAGTGAAAATATTTAAGTGAGCCTTGAAAGCCATTAAGGAAACTGGGTCCCCAAATTAGAGCCAAAGCATGAAGCTTTCACCAGCCAGTGCAGCATTCAGGCATGCATGTTCTGTAAGCTCTTCTGTAACGACAGTCTTCTCCTGAGTTTGCTACAGGTGGAGGTAGGGCTAGAAGTGTCCACATTTTGAAAGAGCAGTCTGGGCCAATTTTGTACATGGTAGATGGAGGGCATTTCTGCTGAGTCAAATGGACATGGCTGTCTGGGTTTGAGCCCAAGTCACACTGACGTGTGAGAATAGAGTTAAAGGTCTTTAGCAGCTGACCTTAACCATAGACACATGTCAGTAGGATAAGCATTGTGTTAACCTTAACCATAGACACATGTAGACTGGGTAAGCACTGTGTTGATCTTAACCATAGACACATGTAGACTGGGTAAGCACTGTGCACGGGAGTACCAGGTGGTTTGGGGGTGGCAAATCAGAGCAGTGACGCGCTGCTCTACTCAGATGTGATGAGAAGAAAACCCTTCAGACCTCTAGTGCACCCATGGATATTGCATAACTCAGAAATTCCAGAACCCCAGAAGAGGAGGAGCAGGAAAATCCAGGAAAGCAAAGGCAGCCTGTGCTATGAGTCTCTGGGTCAAAAGGCAAGCAAGCAAAGAAAATGTATAATGCCATTTTGAGTGTAACCCGGTTTCAGTGGCCCCAATAAAGCTTTCCTAAGACTTGCATGTTTACTCAAGAGCCATTTGAAGCCAGAATTAAATCCTTTTTCTACAGGCAGGAAAGGCCGTTGTGACTGTTGGTTGCTCCTTAAACGCGAAAGAAGCCTGATGACATACTTAAGCTTAGCTCCATATGGTGTTCTTGTTGTGTTTTCATATGTTGTGTGCACAGATGGTAGGAAGACAAATTTCCTGCCTCCCACCTCAGCTGGTGTCCCCAGTACCTTCTGGTCCAGGAGCAGGGTGATGAAGCATCAGAAGTACTCACTCATTACCTTTGCAAAGCTGGGCTTGGGCTAACTAGTCTCAGGCAGAAAGCCATAGCCTTGTGCAAGTACAGGAAGAAGTTGGGGCTCAGAGTCTAGCAGCTATAACCACTGTGTGATCACCCACAAAGGCTAGGTGCCAGGGACATCCTCAGCAAGCCAGCGATTGTAGATGTTTCCTCAGTTGGCAGTCTTCAGTCAGTGTCTGTGATGTGCCCAGAGTGCATGGTGCGGCACTTAGTTACAGAGTTTCAAGTCTCTGGGCTATCAGGAGGTAGGCAGTGGATTTCCAGGCTTGTGCTTCCAGGTGTGGTTTGGGAAGAGAAGGCATGTCGGTCCAGCACCTTGATTGCCCACCGGTCAGACTCTTCTGTGTTTCCTCAGGAGGCATGCCCTTTGGGAATAGGTGCACCGTTTTTTTTTTTTTCATACTCTGAAGTAGTTGATTTTTATATCCATTCTGTAATAATGGTGGTTTATTATACTGGCTAAATGAAATTAAACACTGCATTTCTCATTTCTTGGAAATAGAGTGCTGAACTCATTCCAGAGAAGCTAAGACACTGAAAATAGCTTTTCTTTGTGAAGCAGTAACCATGGTTCCTGAACCAGAAGCTGAATTGGTTTCATATAAAGCTTTGTTTTATGGGGGAGGGAGAGAGGCTGTCCATTGCTACCAATTGGCTGGGCCTGTTCTGGAGGCATGCTTCTGTCTCTGGTGGAAAGGCGCGGGGGTGGGGGTGGGGAACCAGATACCTCAGTCTCCTTCCTGTCCGTCCCTAAACTCCTCTTTGCGTGGCTCACTCTTGCTTCTTGTGTTAGAAGGACAGTGACCCCTTGCTTGTTCCCCACCGCCTTCTTAAAGTATTTTAAACTTGTACGTAAGATTCCACCCTGTCTCTTTTGTAAAATAACACAACATAGATAAGGCTGTAGCTGTGACTCTCATCCCTATGTCCTTTTTGCTGAGTCAGCTGGCCTCCTCCAGCCTGCCTGCCAACTCTGAAATGCCCAGGTACTCGGTTCTGGAGGACTGTACTCCAAGTGCTAGCCAAGACCTCCCTCCCAGATCTCACTCTCCATCCGGCTCTGGTCTGACTTACAGAGCTCTGACGTATATAACTATATCCTGGGCTAGCAGCTTCTGGTCTGTGAGGACACTAGCCAGCCTGGCTCCCCTTTGATACCACACGTGGAAATGGCCCATCTGCTGTGGTAGTAGGGAGCCCTAACTCCCACTTGTGGCCTCACGTTGAGATGTTCCATCTGTCGAAATGTTGACTTCTGACTCCTTTGAGAAGTCACATAGGAGTGGTCCATCTTCCGCAAGCTGGCATCCTCCAGTAGCCAGCTCTGATTCCTCTTTGAGACATGTTCTTATGCAGTTCCACCCCTGCTTTCTATTAAGTTGTGGTTCTCAAGCCATGGATCAGCTGCCTAGCTGGTCTTTTGTTTGATTTTGTGACCCAATGAGTTCAATTAGGGTTACTTACCAGTAGCTATTACCAGTGAGGGAAATCAGTATCTATTTTGTCTTTGTCTCTGCTACCCACCCCCAGCAAACACTGACCGCTCTTGGGTGGTGGTATTTCATGAGCCCGTCCCTCTTCCTGTGGCTGGATTTGAGGCATAGGAAACCGAGGTGGAGTTGGAGGGCAGGTAAATGGATTGGTCAGGGACTTCCCCCTGGCACCTGCCCCAGCCACTGCCCAGCTCCTGTGGCTCCGTATGGTAAGATAAGCATGCACACTCCTGCCCGGCCATCAGCCTTGGGCCCTGCCCACTGCTGCCGTGTCTCCTGGGCTCCAGGTGGCCATGGTGTCTCTATCAGGTCTGAGCTAGTGATGATGTCCTGCTCTTTTAAATGTTGGGGTGGCTTCACTGTCGCCATAGCTACTCGCCCAAACTTACATACTAGAGTATTTGCTGTGAAAGCTAGATAGAGATTGTAAGCTTTCAAATGTTGGAGTGTACTGATTTCTAATTTAAGCAACTAGTACTTCTTGATTCAGCCTCTGAATATCTTTACATTTATTATCTTAAGATTATCATTTCTATCTTCTGCTACCTTCCATGATGTCACAATCCCACTGTTCCAAAATTTACATGATGGATATTTAAAAGTGTATCTTAAGTAGATTTATAAAAAATAGATCAGATATCTGGAAAAATGAAGCTGTAGGAAGCATTGACATCCAGGAAGAGGTTATCTTAGAAAATAAAGACAGGTTAGCTTAGCAAATCAAGAATGCTCAGGGTGTTCCTTTACTTTAAGAAGGGGCCTGATTATGTTGCCCAGGTTGGCCTTCAACTCTCTGTACTTCTTCAGCTTCCTAAGTAGCTCGATCATAGGTGTGGACCTCCACACCTAGCTGGGCCTGGTATATAAATTCAGGTGCCCTTTTTTCTTTAGGGCAGCAGATTGCCATGTTTGTCATGTGAGCCATAGGTATAGTCACTTATTTTAACTGCGGAAGTTTAGTAATATAAAGAAAGCCACGACATTTTACAACTATCCGGCAGAGTGTAAAGTTCTTCTAGTGAATGGTTGGGACAGTCTTGGCTCAGAAGTCAAGAGTAAGAAACTGTAGCTATCTTTTTTTGGTTTGTGTTATTTGGGATTCTGTCTGCAGCTTTGCTTTTCTAAGCGTGCTCTCTGCTACTCGAAGCCCAGAGAGAATATCATGTGCTGGATTGAGACACAGGATGCCTGAGTTTTGTTTTTGAAGCAGCGTCTTATTGTGTAACCCAGGTTAACTTTGAACTCCTGATCCTCCCACCTGAGCTTCCTGAATGCTGGAATTACAGACACATGCCACCTACCAGAAGATAGTTCACTGCCAGAAGGACAGACATTTGGGCATATCGCAGTGGTGCTTAGGTCTTTACATTGGAACATTGGGAGTAAGACATCTTACAGCAAGGGAACGGGCTGTGCATGTGGTCCCCAGGTCTTATGACCAGGCACCTTCCTGGTTTAAGAAATTTTGCTTGCAGGGACATTTAGTTCAGATAGATGATAGCAAGACAGTTGAGTTATAAGAAGGACTTCCCACAGGGGTTAGACAGTTAAGTTTGTTAATTTTTGCCAAGAATCTGAAATATTAAGGAAGCTTAAGATTTTTCTAACTTTATGTTCATGGACAGTTTGGGTAACATGTGACCTAAGAGTATCTTCTCATATTAATTCCATCAGAAAATTAAGATACAGGACAGCCAGGGCTACACAGAGAAACCCTGTCTCGAAAAACAAAAACAAAAACAAAATTAAAATAGAAATGAATACGTTTATTACATAAATCTAGAGTTCATGTGTATTGGGTGTTCACGTGTGCATATGTGTGTGACAGTGTTTCTCTGTGTTGACTTTATCTAAAAATCAGGACGGCACCTAATAGAATGTTAATGGGCAGAAACATTGGATGGGTGCCATTGGTGGTTTTGACAAAGATACCAAGTAATGATTAAGTTCCCCTTTCTGCAGAACAGTTACACAACAGCTACCAGGTTCTTCCCAGGGAGCAACCTGAGAGAATTCAGTGCAGAATGAGGAGAATTCAAGTGTAGGCCTGGCGGAATGGAAGAACTCCTGAATAACCCAGAATAGGGCTTTTTAGTTCCTGGAAGAAAGAAAAAAGCCAACACAGGAGGACTGTGTCATCTGCAGATGAAAGCAGTATTCCAGAACAGGCTGTATGTGTGCCGAGGGTGCTTGTTTAATGAGGCTTCATGGTTCCTGGGGACTGAAACCCAGCTTAGCCCAACTTCAGCAAAAAAAGAGTTTGGTGTTAGTTTGTTTTTAACAGATCCTGGCTAAACTCACAGGATTCAAGGAAATGTTGCAAGAGCCCAGACACCCTGGGTGCTTGGACCAGGTCCTGGAGGTTCATCTGAGCATAGACCCTCCTCAGCTCCTGGGTGCTTGGACCAGGTCCTGGAGGTTCATCTGAGCATAGACCCTCCTCAGCTCCCGTTCTGCTTTTTCAGATGTCACCATGAGGTTTATCTACCACTGAGAATCCTTGTGGGTCTCCATCACTACAGCAGCCAGCCTAGCTTCAGGCTAGCCCAGGGAAAGGTCCAAACCCTTCTCTGTCAGGGAAGGGTTTTGAAACTGGCCATGCACCCCATGGCTTCGTGAAGCTTACGAGGAAGCAGTTTCTGAGAGGGGCAGGTGCTCGTAGGGAGGATGGACCTCTATATGGGTCAGCTATATTTCATGGGAAGAAAGAGAGTTCATGTTCCAACTGGGTTGGAGTATGCCTGTCTAGTCATGTTCCCAAAGCTGCATAGAATAGATTCACTCAGTAAATGTTAGAATTCTGTTTTTAGAGATTTGATTCATCATACTTAGGGAGGAGTGAGCTCCTAGTAGGTGGTAAGGGCAAAGGACCCATGGTGAAAACTACAAACCTCCCATATGTGCTTGTGCCACGAGGGGGTGTTAAGGTCAAAAGGAAGTATAAGGGTTAAAAAATTAAACCAAGAGCACTAAAAATAGAGACAATTATACTTGCATCTGGCTATGAGCCATCCAGGTGGACCATAAGAGACAATTAGGCTCCAAGAAACAAGGCCACTGATAACAGGTTGGCTGGCTAGTCTTCATAAGACCTTTCCCCTTTGGGAGATACATGCTAGGTAGTGTTGCTTATTACATAGTCTTGCTTTTAATGCATTGCTTCTAATGCAATTAATTGTAATAGCCTGAGATGTAGCAAGAATGGCTTATAATTTCAGGAAAGAGATCCCAGACTATAATGAAGACAAGGCAATAACCAAGAGCACCACAGCTGCTTCCTGGTAGCTGTGAGAATGAAGAGAGCTCTGTGTAATGAACCAGCACTTGGGACGCCCAAAAGGTCAGAAATCGCAGCAGCAGCTGGCGACTGACCAATGGCCAGACAGTCAAGATGGAGGAAGACAGCACAGTCAGGGAGCGAAGTCAACAGTTAGCAAGACACCCCAAAAATGGGAAGGAAGTGACCCTGGCCAAAGTAACTGGCAGCTTAGCAGACAGTCATGGTCAATAAGCCCAAGTAAGAGATGAACAGAGGGGCGCTCAACTACCCTTAACTGGGGCCAGCACATGAATATCAGATGATTGTCTTATTGGTTGCCCAGGGGACATGCTGTGAGTATGTGGGCCTTCTTCTGGTTTTGTCCATGATAACTCAGAGAATTAACCATTCTCAATAGAGATTACCTCAGTCTTTTGTCCAGCCTCTGCTGTTGCCCTATAAGAACCTGGGCAAAGAAAATGGTTCTTCTGTCTTGGAAACTCCAGCCTCTCTCTTGAGAGTTTCTTCTCACTTTTTCTTGTTCTTGATTGTTCTATGATAATTCTTAATGAAGCCTGCTCCCATCTTACATACTCCCACGAGAATCTGTGTCATTCATTGGCGTGGGACAACAAACTCAGCACTTCTGTCCCATGTTGATTTTTTTTTTTTTTGTGAACTTGAACATCCAGCATCTTATGTCTTTCAGTCATGAACAACTGTGTTGTGAAAGGTCCCAGAAACTAACTCTGCATCAGTACTTTGTATTCCCAGAAACCCTGCATCAGTACTTTGTGTTTAGTACAGGTCCCTGTGATGTAATGTTAAATGAAAAAGGCAGGTCGTGAAATATTTATGTATGGCTAGTTCTATTCCCATAAAAACCACAGTTCATGTGTTTGGATGAGTACTTTGCCTGTATGTATGTCTGTGCACCGTGTGCATACAGTGCCCACAGAGCCCAAAAGAGGGCATCGGATGCTCTAGGACAGGAATTACAGACAGGTGTTAACTGCCCTGTGAGTTTTGGGAATCAAATCCGGGTCCTTTGGAAGAGCAGCTAGTGCTCTCAACCACTGAGTCACCTCTTCAGTTCCTGCTGTATTGTGTTTTTAATTTGAACAACATCAAATGAAGAAGAAAGAAATCTGTCCCTGGTTGACTCCAGTAGAGCTATGACTGTGGGAGCTCATAGAGGGCAGACAGTCCTTGTGCACACAGATGAGCCCTGGAGAAGTCAGGGAAGTTAGCCATGAGGTCATCCTGCAAAGGAATGCTGAGGATGGATATAGTTTACAACCTGGTTACCCTTTGTTATCTACTGAGCCAAGCCCACGTCCCCTAGTATTTATGCTTGTCTCATCCCAGATCCTTTCCCCTCTAAATCTTGAGCATTGCTTCGGGTCATAAAACCCACCCATATGAGAGATGTCACTTGTCCTTACAATAGCCTAAATGACTTGTATGTTATCTTAGGTCCAGGCTAATCCTGGCACCTCAGTCATTCTCCCTAGGCTGACTTAAATCCTGAGCAGTATCTCTGAGTCAACAGAACTCATCCTTGTGAAAGAAGCCAGATGTACTTTGCAAAGAATTTCAATGTAAGCATGTCTTAAGTTCTGCTATGCACACGAGACTGAATTAATTGTTATCAGAAAGCTTTCTTTCTTCTTCAGAGTTCTAATGTTCTTAAATATAGCTAAAATAAAGCAACTGGTGTCAGACTCTCTAAGTTTGGCCCAGCACCAGGTACTGAGGTTGGGTTGTATCCAGTTTCATTCTTTACTTACCTAGATTGTTTCCCTGCCAGCTGTAAAGCCTGCAGAGACAGCCTACCTCCTACCATCTATCTACTCTCACCCCCACCACAGGAACTGACCTATTAGCCAGTTCTTACTTAGTCTTAGTTAAACTTATATGTGGCTGGTGGCTGCCACAGCAGAGCATGGTTCTATACCTGGAAAATTCTGGCATGAGATGGATATTTTGAAACCCTTGACATTTTATTTTTCTGAGACAAAGTCTCTCTGGCTCTTATTGGTGTTCTTGTTAGACACTATCTCACCATGTGGACCAAACTCACCTGGAACTCATGAAGATCTTCCTGCCTCTGCTTCCAGAGTGCTGGGATTGAAGGGAAACCTGACAAGGCAGGGTCTCTTAGTCAACACTAGCTCTCCAGCCAGCTTGTTCTCAGGGTTTCTGGTACTACCTTCAGCGGTTGTGGTTAGAGGTGGGCTGCGGGCATTTATGTGGGTCTTGGGGATACAAACTCCCATTCTTTTTCTCCGGAGGCAAGCACTCTAACCACTGAGCCGTCTCATCTCCCAAGCCGTGTCTGGGTATTTTAATGAGCTATAGTTTACTCTGAGACACCCTGGAGTACCTTTTCCTGAGCCAGTGACCGTTTTAATCAGAGGACAATGTTCCAGCCTTCCTCTTGGCCACCTTTTTTTCATATATGAATCTTATAAGGGTTTCTATGAAGCTTTCTGGATATCACTCAACCCTTTACTCCCACCTCACTGTCCAGTCATGAAGATGTCTCAGGTGTTACGGGATGGGTGACAGCAGTTCTGCGTCTGTACTTGGAACATGTTCTTTGAAGAGTTTGTAGGACTGAGAGTTGCTCTATCATTTCCTTTAAAAATTTCCTTCAGACCAGACTCCTGAATCCCTGTTAACAAGGTTCTGTTAAAAATGAAAGATGGCGATAGGCAACGGAAGGAGGAGGAATCAGGACAAATGTCTGTCCTGGGACTTAGGTACCATGTGAAGAGGGCAGCCTGTTAGAGTCAGGCAGAGGGAGGAAGAGCGAAGAAAAGCTGTTCCTTCCTGCTAAGGCACAACTCCTTTCAGAAGACCATTTTTATTTTTTTCTCTTTAATTTTCACTTTGTTCTCTTATACCAGGTTATCAACCCCATGGGGTGGGATGCGTTTGGATTGCCTGCCGAAAATGCTGCCATAGAGAGGAATTTGCACCCAGAAAGCTGGACCCAAAGGTAAGTATTTAAGACACACTTAAGTACTTATATAGAGAGAAACCTTTTAAAACCTTTTTAAAACGAGAGAGAGAACCGAAAGGAAAAACACACACACACACACACACAACAAACCACAACAACACTGGCAAATTGCCAGGATGGAAGTAAACAGGATTGTGGGCACTGGCGTCTGTCTGGCTAGTTAGTTACTTATAGGAAGGTGAGTGTGTCACAGTGCACATGCAGAGATCAGGGAACGGTTTATGAGAGGATCAAACTCAGGCTGTCAGACTAGGTGACACACACCTTTACCACTGGGCCACTGCCGCTCCTGACCCCTGCCTTTTAATGCTCTGTAACCCTGAGGAATACCAGAGCAGGTTCTCTGCTTCCCGCTTACTGGGATGCTTGTTATTTACAAACTATTCTTTCTTGGCGCATTTGCCTTTATGAAGGAAACAGGAGAGAATTGCATTTGTTCAGTTTCAGCAGTGCTTCTTGGCTGCTGACCTGAGTCTGAACCATAGACAAACATTACATTCTGACTTTCTCTGAAGATTAAATTTTTGTTTTCTTCATTTATGAGCAAGGAGCAACTTAGTAAGATATACAGCCACCCGAGGCTGGGTGTGGCTTTCTCTTCCTAGCCTTCTCCCTGCTAGTCAAGTACTGAACACTGTACACCAGAGTCTTCTGGGACCCTCTTCATCTCACTCTTCAGATGCAGGACAGTGCCAGGCCTGTCTTTGGAACCTCTACTGCCTCCCCTCCTCCCCTCCCCCTCCCCCTCCCTCTCCCCTCCCCTCTCCCCTCCCCTTCC
>NW_021604620.1:190844-200925 GCF_004785775.1 Grammomys surdaster | reverse complement strand
CCCCTCCCCCTCCCTCTCTCCTCCCTTCCCTCTCCCCTCCCTCTCCCCTCCCTCCTCTCTGCTCTCTTCCCCTCCCTTTCCCCCTCCTCTCCCCTGCCCTTCTCTTCCCCTCTCACATCCCCTCCTCTTCTTTTCCCTCCTCTTTCCTCTTTTCTCCTCCCATCCCCTTACTCCCCATTTTTGTGTGTAAAATGCATTCACATGGATGTGCCCAGCTGAGCATGTGCACTGGGGATCCGAGTATCTTCCTGTATCCCTTGCTATCCTGAAGCAGGGTCTCACTGAGATGGAAGCTCACCATTCCATCTGGTCTGGCTTGTCAGTGAGCTCTCAAGACCTGCTTGCCTGTGTCCACCCCAATGCAAGGGTTATGATGTGCAAGCTATGCCTGGCTTTTACAGGGCTGGTATACAGGGGATTTGTATTCAGGTTCTTGTGCTTGTGAACCTAGCACCCTTCCACCACCACCACCCATCTCCCCAGCCCCATTGCCACCTTTTCTTGTTTCTACCCAAAGCTGCATGGCAGCAAACTCACTGTACTCTCTATCCATCATACAATTCATTCTAGACTAATGGAAGTGATCAAAAAGAAAAAGAAGAGAAAATGACAACTCTAATAAAGTAGATCAAACATGGCATAAGCTGATTCCAGCAGCAAGAATTATAAACTGGCTAGTGCACCTCTCATCCGATTTGAGAGCGGTTTTAGGTTCTGATAGAGGGAACACTGTGTTGTTTTGAATTTCCCCAATTTATACATTAAGAAGTGTGTGCCTCTGTGTGTGTGTGTGTGTGTGTGTGTGTGTGTGTGTGTGTGTGACATTTACACACTCAGTTCTGGGGATTACACACACCAGGCAAGAGCTTCTTCCACTGAGCACCAAGCCACCCAACACATAAGGGTTTGTTTGTGGTTTTGTTTTTTTCAGTCACTTTAAAACTTGCTTGCTTGACTTAACAGTGTAGAACACAGACATGTGGAAGGCCAGGATCACACATTCAAGAGGTTGCTTGTTAGAGTGGCCACGGGAAGGAGCTGCCCCCAGTGGAATCTAGTAGATAGCAAGTCCAGCTCATAGGTGTCTGCTAGCATACTGATATTTTAGTGACTCTTATGGATTGATCTTTTTCATCCTTGCCAGGGCAAAGCAACAGTTAAACTTTCCTGACTGAGCTAGACTTTGTAAGGTTTCTAAAACATTCTTAAAAGGTAGTCCGTTTGTGGCCCTGATCCCTCTCAAAATCAAGCTTGATTCCCTTTGTCTCACAGCAATATTAAACACATGAAGAAACAGCTTGACCGCCTCGGCCTGTGCTTCAGCTGGGACAGGGTGAGTGAACTTCTCTTCCTGGGCTCTGTTCAGGGAAGGGCCTGATAGACTGAGGCCCTTCCTCGAGTTTGGGTTGGGAAAAGGAAGTGACAGATCTCTGGAGAGAAGCTTAACACTCCACACACAAAAGAATCCAGAGTGGGTGTTTTGCCTGCATACAAATAATTTTCTGTGGGATTAAGCTAAGAGAGCTAGCTTCTTATTTGACTTCATAATTCGTTGGGCTGTGTGTGTGGCAAAGACTTTGCACAAGGATTTCTGGCTCACAGCAACAGTTTAAAAGGATTATTAGAATAAACATAAAAGTGATTAAATATTAACCTGCTGGTCCTTTGGGTGATGAACTGGCTATTTATTTATATTTTGTTCTGAGTTCAGAATTGGTATGCACAAGCCCATGGTGATTCTGGCACATACAGTGTTTAGTGTGTAAATCTGCCAAGAAGTAACAACAAAGCAAAGCCAGTGGGAAATTCCAGACTCTGAGGGTTACAAATGAGTACCTGGGGGCTCATGCCAACTGTGAAAGGAGACCTTCAGAGCCCAGCCCAGGCATTGGAGGAATAGGCTGCTGAGTAAGGAAGACTACTGTTTGCCCTTCAGTGAAAGGTCTCTTCCATGCCATGATCCCTCTCAGCACCCACTCACTCAACAGACCGGGTGGGGTTTTGCTGAAGCACTGGGAAAAATGCAAAATCAAATCCCTTCCTTCCCCAGTAACCTCTGACGTGAAGAGTACAGTGGGAAAGACAAAAGAGGTGCAGTTAAAAAGGCCTTGGTTTTTTGGTTTTGATTTTCTTTTCCTGCTCCAGATCACGTCGCCTTGAGCACCCAGTGGGGATTTGCTGGCAGAGAGTAAAATGCAAGGCCATCTCAGAGAGCCAGCCTTCAGGGGTGGCATTCATGGCTTCCTTAAATGAGTGCGTGTGTGTATGTGTGTGTGTGTGTGTGTGTGTGTGTGTGTGTGTAAAACCCAGGGCTCCAGCCCATATTTATTTTCTAATTAGAATTTTTAAAAAGGTGTGTGGGTGTTTTATGTGTACATATGTCTGCACCATGGACTTGCCTGTTGACTAGAAAGACCAGGAGAAGGTGTCAGATGCCTTCAAATTGGAATCAGAAATGGTTGTGGGTGCAGGAAATCAAACATGGGACCTCTAGAAGAGCAGAAACTGCTCTTAACTGCTGAGTCATCATTCTAGCTCCTCAAATTCAACTTTTTAAGACAGTTGTGGGAGGCTCTTGCCAAGAATTGGGGTTAGGTTTCTTGCATCCACATGACAGCTCACAGCCAGGAGGATCTGATCCTTTCTGAGGGCACAGCACTCACATGGCTTGCTTACAGACATGCACACAAAGCACCTAATACATATAAGATAAAATAAAAAAATTGAAGCCATAGTTATAAGTGTCCCTTTTTCATGATTTCTTACATTTGACATTTTGTTTTCTTTTTTCTCTATTTGAAAATATCAGTTCTAGATTGTATTCTGCTAAAATATGAAACATGTTTGCTTGTTTTTAGCAACACATGCTAGGTATAACCACTAAAACTATAAATAGCCTTTTTATATTTTCCACTTTTTCTATAGTTCCATTTTCAGGAATTTTAGTTTTTGTACGTGAGGGCACAATGAAGCCATTGTTTCTGCTCCATGAGTAGAAGGAAAGTTTATTGGGGATCAAACTGCCAAGGTTATCTCTCATGGAGAGAAGGGTGGCAGAGAGAATTGAAAAATGGCAGAAAAAGAAATTGGACTTCATCTGACAGTCAGTAGGGTGGATTGGCTGGCTCTTGCACAAGGTCAAACAAACATTGGAGTTGCTGTCCCAAGACACTGTAGTTAGCTGCAGAGCTGCCGGCTGCATATGAGCAGGAGCCGGGCAGCCAAGCTGCTGTGCTGTTCATAGCCTGTGTTTGTACCGTCAGAACTTACAGCTGGGATAAGGATGGGTGTCTACTGAGAGCATCACCGATACTTTACAGCTTGAATAAGGCTGCAAAGCTACTGAGAGTGCCATCTGTACCTTACGGCTTGATAGGGCCCAGCTGCCACTGAGTGCTTTGTGGCAGCCCCTTTGTTTCTATTTCTCTTGCTTTCTCAGCATGGTGTAATTTCATCGGTAAAGAACTCGGGTTGGAGAGGTGACTCAGCAGGTAAAAATGCTTGTCATACAATCGTAAGGTCTAGAGTTTGAATCCCAGCACATGCATAACTCATATAACATGCGTTACATACACCTGTAATCCCGGATTAGAGTGGGGTGGAGACAGCAGGATCATTGTGGCTTGCTAGATTCTAGCCTAGCTGGCAGAATGTGAGTCCCAGGTTCAAAGACAGACCCTGCCTCAAAGGAAGAGGCAGAAAGTGATAGAAGAGGATACACAGTGTTCTCTTCTCGACTCATATGAACGTACAAGTGTGTGTTTCTGCACACATATGTGTGCATACATGGGGAGGGGGGAAGGGGGAGGGTAGAGAGAGTAGGAAGGAGGGAGGGGGAGAGAGAGGTGAGGGGCATTCTTTGGAATAGCAGTTTGCACATTTTACATTTCCAGGGCCGTGTTGGGATTTCTTCATGCTGTGGGCTCATCTGTTTCAGCCTTTCCTTCCCCACTGTTAGATGGTGATTGCAATTCAGGAATAATGTCCTCTTCATCCCAAACACACCGGCCCTGTATCCGTCCTGCCTGGGTTCATTTTCAGACACCATGGTTAAGCTTACAGAATGGAAAGTCATTATGACTTCAAGATCCTGGCTCCTTATTCACGAATATGACTAACCATCAGATAAGAAGGGTCAAACCCTAGAAATGACAAGGCCTGCAGGATAGTAGATATATTTTTAAATGAGGTGGGTTTTTTTTTTTTTAATTTTGAAAGAATCAAAAACATCTGAAAAAGTACTTTGAGGCAGGTAAGTGCCTGGCAACCAGGTTGGGGAGAAGCTCCCCTCGTGAGAGCACAGAGCCGGTTGCCTTGACAACACGTGGCAGGCACTGCAAGCATTTGACTAAGCAGTCTCCTTTTAGGTTCTTACAAGTGAAACCATTTGTCTGCCCAATCTCTAGCTCTGGGTTTCTGGTGTTCCCTTAGAAGAATGAGTGGCTCCTGTAGGTGTTCCCTGTAGTCCAAACTCACCTTTGAGGGGGCAAGGTGGGACCTTTGAAGTGAATTTGCTGTATATCTTTTGAGACTAACATGTTTCAGTCATCCTGCAGTTCTGACCTTGTCTTGGCACATGTGCATCTCCAACTAGGCCAGTGTTTACCGGCTACTTCTCTTCCTCCACTGGAACCCTAGCCAAAACAAAGCAAACAAAAACAAACAAAACAAACAGATTTCTAGGTTAGAAGCCGGGAAAATATGTAGTCACTAAAATGCCTCCTGTACAAGCACAAGCACAAGCACCTAAATTTGGATACCCAGCACCTACATTAAAATCTGGACTAGGACTGGGGTGCAGAGGCAGGAGGATGCCTGGAATCAGCCCAGCTAAATTGGTAAGCTCCAGGTTAGTGAGAGAGCTTGTCCCAAACAAAATGCAGAGTGTTGAAGATGTCCATTACCTACCTCTAGTCTGAACATGCTCATATGTGAACACAGATATGAACATGTACAGACCCCCACCCTACAAACACACACACACACACACACACACTGCTGGGCTATTAGACATTTTTTTAAATGACATTTTCTAAGTTTATGGTTTCATTTCTTTGTCTTTGTCTCAGGTGAAATTGTTCACACTGTGGCAAGTTCCTCCAACTCATTGCTTAGTGGAAGTGCAAATAGCTCTGTGGCTGTCACTGTTTGCTTTGTGGGCTGATAAAGAAGGCATTTGCTTCCAACTCCTGGCCCTCATCCATGCCTTTAAAAAACAAAATGCCTTCACATTCTCAGGAAACTGAGAGACCCAGCCTCGTGAAAGTATCTGTTGGAAGATTCTGCCTTGGTGAACCTGAAAGTTTGAGGATGTTTCAAATCATATAAATTTAAATCATATAAATCATATAAATTCAAATCAGTGTTCCTTCCTTCTAGAAAGATGGAGTGCTGGTCTCTGCCCACCTAGACTGACAACAAATTGCAACTCAAACTAGTTAATCCCTGTTGATTTATGGAGGTGTTCTGTCCCTAAATGTCAAGTTAGCAGAGCTGTGCTTTGTTAGGATGCCTTGATGAAGTTCTTGTCAGCTGGTAAAGAATAAGTACCAAGAAATTTACCAAATTGTTATTCTCTTTGTCTACATATGGGAAAACAACTATGGGTTGGAGAAATTGTCAAGATACCAGGTTCTCTCTCTCTTCTCTCCTCTCTCTCTCTCTCTCTTTCCCTCCCGCCCCCCCTCCCCCCCCCTCCCCCTTTTTCTCTCTCTCTCTGCCTCTCCCCTGCCCTTTCTGAAGAGGAGTTATTTTCAGTAAGAAAGACAGTGTCTTCAAAACTGCAGGCCTCAATCGTCCTGCTGTTAATATTCTAAATTTTCTTTAAGAAATGTAGAACATGAACCTTTCAAATCACTTAAGAACTTAACTTGTGGCCTTGGATTTGGAAAGCAAGACCTTTAAGAAAAAAAAAAAAAGACACACGCACACACGCACACACACACACTATAAAAGTGTGGTGCCTGGCATTTGTCAGTTTGGCTTTTCTTTAAATGTTCATTTTCAGCCTAAAGATAATCCTGCATGGAAGAACATAAACGCATGAAAATGAGTGCTTAGACAAATGTTAGGTTTAAGGTTAATGATTTACCCTGATATTAACACCTTTTCCTTCAGTTCTGCAAAGAGGCGAGCAGGGAAGGAATAGGGGATGCAAGCGGAGATGGAGACCGACAGATGGAAGGAAGAGGAACAAAGGAAAGAGGCCAGGGGAAGTCCACAGCGGGGTCTCAGTAAGCCTGGCTGAAGGATCATGGGGATGATGGTCCAGAAAGGAGGAGGGAGGCCATGTGGCCTAGTGTGGGCCTGACAATGTCAAGGAGCCACTGGGAACGATGTAGCTAGGAGGGAATGCAACAGGACCGCGACCTGGGAAACCAGTGGATGTAAAGTGCCAGCAGGCTTGCTTCTCTTTTCCTAAGGGCAGATGGGAAGGAATGGGGTAGATGGACATGGATGAGATGCTGAGGAAGATGGTGACACTAAAAGTCCTCGGACTTCTCAGAGGTAGAAGAGAGGTCATCCTTCTGGACCTGAGCCTAGTTGTGTGTAGCCAGACTTGGAATGTCAACTCTCCATGTCATTCTCTTCCCTGGACAGTATTCTGAGTCTGTAGAATTGAGTTATGAGTGAATGCATGTGCAGTGCCTACCGGTGAGTGTCTTAGCATAAAGACCCATCAGCTGGCCTGGTGGCACAAGCCTGTAACCCCAGTACTCAGGAGTCAGAGGTAGACAAGTTTCTCTAAGTTTGAGGCTAGCATGGTCTACAGAGCGAGTTCCAGGACAGCCAAGGCTACATGGAGAAACCCTGTCTTGGAAAACAAACAAACAAACAACAAACAAACAAATGACCCAGCAGGTGACCTTATTCAGTGTCTTCTCATTGATGAATTAAAAGAGAACAGCGGTATACTGAGCCAATATGACACTAGACCATTGTGCAGGGCACCTCATTGTGTCTCTTTCCCAGAGGGTACTGTTCTGTGTTTTTGATTTGGAAATTGCCAACGATAAACACAGTTCTCCATTGTCTTTGGAGTTTTGGAGGCTCTGCACACAGATTCCTTAAATCATTGTATGGTGTGTTAGGGAGACTCTTCTCGGATGAACTGCTGTAAGTAAACCAGGAACAATGGTACACTCCTTTCTTTTAAAACCTGCTTTATTTATAAAATTATCTAAAACTCTGCCTCAGGTCAAAGTTGCTTTGCCTTGCTTAGTTTTGGAAAAGGGTATCATGCTATAGACCAGGCTAGCCCAAAACTCACTGTGTAGCTCAGACTGGTCTCAAATTCATGGGAATTCTCCTGCCTCTGCCTCCTGAGTATGAAATTATGTATGTATGTCACCACATCTAGCTTTACTGTTTTGTAAATACCCTTAACCCCTGGAATGGATGTTTTGTTTAATGAAGACTCATGAACCTTCAGTACACATCTGAGGGGTTGACAGTGTTGGAAAGCCAGGCTGATCTGCATCAGATCCCTTCATTCTTACAGTGGTTGCACCATCTGTCAGAACACACTACTAAGGTCAGAGAGTCATCTGATTGAGGTGGTCCAGGTCACGCAGGACTGGGGCCTCTGCCTGTAGCCCCGTGCTTTTCCATCTCCTCATAATCTGACAGCCTGCTTGAGAGGTGAATAATACTTACAAGTATAAATAACAAGTCTAGACAGTCTATGCTACGTCCTGAGTGAGGGAAGGGCACTTGGCCTTTAAGCTTTATCCTAGTGGTGATGACCACTGAGTCATCAGCCTCTCTTATTAACAACTGTTCTTGAGGTTTTCTTATTGTTTGGACTTGGGTGGCTTAGCTGGGTCTCCAGTGAAGGGTCTTCCAGACCAGGGCTAGAAGCACGTGTGTGAAAGCAAGCACACTTACCTGACGAGTCATCTTGCTGGCCTTCTCTCCCCTTCCTTGTGCTGGGGTTGAACCCAGAGCCTCTTGCATGCTGCACAAGTGTCCCACCACTAAGCTCTGTGATAGCCCCTTCCCAACACTGGCACCCAGCTCATGCCCTCACACTTGTCCTGCTGCCTCCACCGTGTGAGTAGGTCACAGTCCTGTACCGCTTCTCCTTCTCATCATTAACCGTGTAGTGAATGTCTGGAACTCACTGTGTAACCCAGGCTGGCCTCAAACTTTCAGTCCTCTTGCCTCAGTCCCCTGCTACCAGCTTTCTATAGAGAAAGAGAAAAAAGGAAAAGCCCCAGACAAAAACCACAGGAAGAGCTAACAGACCCAAACCAGGACTGTGCTAAGTTGTATCACGATGTATGTCCCTTTTCTGCCTGGGGATTGCTGAGGGACCTCTGAGTGTCCTTCTCTGACGTCACACTCATTGAGATATTTCTCGAGCAAGGAAGGAGTGGCGGGGCCCAGACGGGTCCTGAATGCCGTGATCCTAACATCCAGTGCAGTTCTTCGGTACTGCAGACATAACCAGGCTGTGCTGCCTCAGCCTCGTGGACATCATTGGTGCCAAATTACTGGGCCACAAGTCACTGTGACATTGGCTTAGTTGTTAGGTTAAGTTATTCAAGGTCATTAGGTGAGGATGGTTGGTTTCCAAGAGGTTGCTTTGACCCTCTTTGTGTTCTGAGAGAACATATCTTTTGCCTTGGGTCCTATAAATCTATGAAATATTTTCAACACCAACCCCAGACAGTGTAAAGTGTAAGACTGCAGTGCAGAGCCGCCACTTGACTGAGATCCCAGATCGACAGCTAGCTGGTGCTGTCTAGAGCTCACGGGAGATAACGCTGACACCCTGATGGAGACCTGGGAGGAGTCAGTTGTGCCTGCTCTTAGAGCTGTGCACTTGGGTCACCTGACTATGTTACAGCCGACAGCACCTTAATGCAGGCGTGGGCTTATCTGTGTATGAGCGATTTCCTACATGTATGTATGTGCACCATGTGCATGCCTGTAGAGAGTTTGGATCTCTTAGTACTGGACTTACACACAGGTTTGAGCTGCCAATGTATGCTTGGGACTGAACCCCAGTCCTTTGCAAGAGCAGCAAATGCCTTTAACTGCTGAGCCATCTCTCCAGCTTTGTGAATGCATTTGAAAACAGAAAAGTAAGGAAGAGAGATGTTGGGGGATTTAGGGACAGCCAGTTTTATTTGCTTTTTCTGGTGGTCTCAGCAAGAAGTCTTATCAACTGGTGCCATCCATGCCTGTGGGCAGATGAAGGTGGCAGGGAGCCCCACTCCACAGAGGCAGGGTGCCTGAGTGGGCCCTGCAGATGTGGTTGGATCTGGATATTTGGGTTCCTGGGATAGATTCCAGAGGATGCTCTTCAAACACCTCTGTGTTGACGTCTGTTTTGTGGGAGGGATGAACCAATGTATCGATAACCACACGCCTTTCTAACTTCAAGACAGAAACATTTATTACATGAAATTTTCTAAGTCAGACCACCACTTGGGAACAGATTAAATTATTTAAATTTTAGATTTTACAAAAAATAAAAAGAAATTACTCGTCCCCAGCAAACAGCATTCCAGCCCTGACCTGTGTCTGGTGCAAGGGTCCCCGTGGTTTGCATCATGTTTAGTGGAGGCCATAGCCGATGGAGGAGGGAAACTCAGTAAAGGAGATGAGATTTAACCTTCTTTGTCACTTTTATGGATTGCCCACTAGAGAGTTGTCTGGCTGATGTTCCTTTGATCTGCCTGTGGCTTCAGACTTAAAATGAAATAATATAAACCTTTAGATCAGCATTGCTCTGTTACAATTTAAAGCTAAGAACAGTGTACGGTGCCTCATCCCTATAATCTAATACTTGGGAGGGTAAGACAGGAAGATTACCTGAGTGTAAGGCCAGCCTGGTTACATGCAAGACCCCACGCACAGGAAGATTACCTGAGTGTAAGGCCAGCCTGGTCACATGCAAGATCCCACCCACAGGAAGATTACCTGAGTGTGAGGCCAGCCTGGTCACATGCAAGACCCCACCCACAGGAAGATTACCTGAGTGTGAGGCCAGCCTAGTCACATGCAAGACCCCACCCACAGGAAGATTACCTGAGTGTGAGGCCAGCCTGGTCACATGCAAGACCCCACCCAC
>NW_021604620.1:160785-190834 GCF_004785775.1 Grammomys surdaster | reverse complement strand
CCCACCCACAGGAAGGTTACCTGAGTGTGAGGCCAGCCTGGTCACATGCAAGACCCCATCCACAAAAATGAAACTATGTAGATAATTGGAGGGGACTGTTTGTTTTGTTTTTCAAGACAGGGTTTCTCTGTGTAGCCTTGGCTTTTTGGAACTCACTCTGTAGACCAGGCTGGCCTTGAACTCACAGAGATCCACCTGCTTCTTCCTCCCGAGTGCTGGGATTAAAGGTGTGCATCATCACTGCCAGGCTAGGGGACCCTCCTTTATATTAGCTCTGCAGTATTAACTCACATGTTCACTAGTTGGTGAGCATGTGTGCATGTATGTGTGCTCTCTTTCTCCCTCACTCTATTTCTCTCTCTTACACACACACACACACACACACACACAAATACATATTCACACATATACACAAATACATACACATATACACACATACACATACAACAGTGGCAAAGAATTGTTTCTAGACATTGCCAGACAATCCCCAGGGAGCATAGTTTCTGCTTTAGAGAGGGGGAGGCTGTTAATATTTTCATGGGTGTTAAGCCCAATGGCCTCTTGACTGTAGAACTGTGTTTTAAGTAAGTAGTCCACAGTGAACATCTAAAAATAGGGCTTTGATTTTTAGCCGATTAGCTAAACTAAAAGCTTTTAAGTGATATAATTAGAAAAATGCCTTTGGTGATTTTAGAAGACTAGAATTTTCTTTTGTTCTAATGGGCAAATCATGGAAGGCTCCAAAAGGGAATAATCTGTGACTCTCAGAATATACATTGCTTGACTTAGTAATAAGGCAGCTGGCCTACCGCAGGTAGGAAGGTGCAGCACGGAGAACCAGGGTAGTCCTCTCAGTCCTAGTTCCCTTGTGCAGTTGCCATCAGTGGCCCTGGCCATGCAGCAGCTAGCATTATGTTTTCTCTAGATGGCAGTTGCAGAAGCAACAAATAAAATAGGCCAAGTCCATGTGGGAAGTTAGGGAGAAAATGGGGGCACAGACTCTTTCACCTTGGGCTAATGATGCCCAAAAGGAACACAGGTGGACAGTTGGCTAATGAGACTCTGTCTACCCTTCCTTTTCTACCTCAGATAAACTGATTTTCAGAACCACAAACCTAGCTGAAGATAATGCTGTTCTATTCTTAGCTGTTCTATTGCTATGTGAATTTTACTCAATGTCTAGAAGCAGATCCAAGGGCTTAAGAGAGTGCATTATAAAATATTCATCATAAAATATTTTCATTATAATGCATATTCATTATAATTCATGTATCATATTATATTATATTCATTGGAAAGATTTGATTTTTCATTATGAGCAACTCAAGTAAACACAAAATAAAGTGTTAATGGCCCCCATCCCTAGATCTAGCAGTTTGACTTTTTTATATTTGTAAAAAGTTATTTCTACAATAACAAGGTCTAATATATTTCCCATAATCCTCACCCATTCTGCCCTCCAGTTCCATTCTGATTTCCCTGTGTGTTTGTGACTGCAGTGCAGTGAGAATTTCGCTGGGAAACTTATATGAGGTATACAGATTTGCTTTCGTATATAGTCTCTCATGTGTCTGGCTTCTTCTTAATTCAGCAGCATTCGGGGGTTGCTTCAGTGTGGGAGAGCATAAAATGATGAGTAAAATAGAATAGAAGATGGCTTCTGACATGTTTGTTAACAATGGAAGTCTTAAAGGCATTTGTCTAGAAAACTAAAGAGAGCAAGTCTGTGCCATCCTAGCAGGTCAGGGCTGAGAAGGCAGCATTAGCACGGATCTGGGGAGGCAAGCTACTCCCTGTCTGCTAGTCTGATCCTTGAGCTGGCAGAGTTTCCTCATGCCTGACACCCCTATATATGAGATGCCTGTGTTGTCCCTGGGACCTGGTGACTCACCACAGCTTAGGTTTTGGCGGGGGCCAGGCTGCTTGGAACCACCATTAGATTGGCAGATTTGTCTGTGACTCATGACAGGGAGATGGAGCTTGTAGTCAGAGTGTAGTTATTTTACGTCTTTAAAACTTTTTGTTTATTTATGTATATTGGTGTCTTGTCTGCGTGTATGTTTCCTCACTACTATAGGACATCAAATTCCGTGGGACTATAGTTCTAGATGGTTGTGAGCCGCTGTGTGGGTGCTGGGAATTGAACTCAAGACCTTCTAGAGCAGCGAGTTCTCTTTGCTAAGCTATTAATTGCTAAGCTATCTCTCCAACCCCTGTTTTGCATTTTTAAAAACTTGTTTTCTGGGCTGGGGTTATAGCTCAGTGTTGGAGCACTTGTTAGCATGCCGGAGGCCTTGGGTTTGACTCCCAGTAACACCCAAATAATGTAATTGTTTCCTAAGATTAGGACTCAGCTACTTAAAACAACAACAATAACAAAGCAGCATATAAAACAACCAAGAAAAGCTAGGAGTGCAGCTCGAGTCCTTGCCTAACGCATGAAGCCCTAGTTTTTAAAATTCTATATTAAACTTGTTTTTCAAGCAGAAAGTAAACTTTAGAAACTTCTGATTAATCTCTCCGTGTAGACAATAGCTTGATTCGTATTATGTAATAAAGAGAAAATAATGAGTCTGGATAAGCCATTAGCCCTAGGTTCTGTGTAGACAAAGGATTGATTCTGAAAGGAGAATCACATCCCAGTGAACAAATGCTCTTGACATTTATGACTGCTTCTCAGATGAGCTGTATTCTTGGTCCCCGGCATGTGTTTATCCTGGCAAAAAAATGTTCATAGCCGGACTGCAAAGATGGCTCAGCAGTTAAGAGCATTTGCTGAGCATCCAGTTGACCCAAGTTCAGTCTCCAGCACTCATATCTGGTATCTCACAGCCACCTGTAACTCCAGTTACAGGGGATCTGACCGCACTCATGTGCACATACCCCCACACCCACATACATACAACAACTATTACATCTTTTTAAAAAAGTTCGTAGCTGTTTCCTGTACTGTAACTTCTTCCATGGATGAAAGGCAAGAGACCTGAGGCTCTTCTCACTGAACACATCTAGAAAAGATAGGGGAGTCAGTCCAATGACATCATCTCCTTCTTCCCAGCATAAATGGCTCCTTCACTCACTTTGACACTTAGTGGAAATAGGTTGGTAAATACTTTGCAATTTAATTGCTTTTAAGAAGTGAATCTCTAAGTTGTGGTGTGTGTGGTGGAGTGCCTGACTGTGCATTTATACCTCTTCCCTTTTTGACAGGAAATCACTACGTGTTTGCCAGATTACTACAAATGGACTCAATACCTGTTTATCAAACTCTACGAAGCTGGACTGGCCTACCAAAAGGAAGTAAGTTCATGTTAGCTTCCTTTTTAAAATTTTATAAATCCTTTCCATCTTAGAATCATTAATCTGTTAATCTGTTTCATCTCAGTATTTGGGAGGCAGAGACCGGCAGGTCTCAGTGAGTTTGGGCTAGCCTGGTCTACACAATGAGTTCTAGGACAGCCAGAACTACATAGTGAGACCCTGTCTCAAAAACACCAAAACAAAACAAAAATTGTAACGTTTATGTGAGAAACACAGAAAGTCCTGTTTGCACATAACAGTAAAGATGAAGGCCATTTCAGGTTCACAGACTCATCTGCAGCAGACCGAGCACTGCCAGAAATAAAGTAGCAGCATTCCGTTTTTTTTTTTTCCTCATGAAATCTCCCTGGTGTTAGTATAATAAAAGATGACCCAATCTTCTTAGGTTTATGAACCTAAAAATTTTAGGTCCCAGATCCTTACTACCCTGGTCATCTCTGTATGCATTTGAGGTGAAGCCCTAGAGGACCCACCCCATGTTAGAGAAAGTAAACTGTTCAGTGCTCATCTTTCCATCTGGTTCCAGATGGCTTAGCTTCAGCTTTCTTGTGACTAGAATACTTGCAGTTGTAAAAATCATAACCCAGATTATAGCTCATGGCTAACGTCTTCCCTACCCTGACTTTTATGTAAGTGTGGGAAGCATCCAGAACCAGTCAGATCCCAACACATTCTTGGAAAAGCCACTGAAGAGGACGTAATAAAGGGCCCAACTGTGCCGACTTTAGCACAACCTGGAAGGGCTGAGAAGCATCTAACACTGGTGACAGAGAGTACCCTTGTCGTTTGACTCAGGCTGGAGGGTGATGTTAGGCCCCTGACCCAGCGGGACAGGCTGTGTGACAGTGCTGGAGGCTTTAGTAGCCCCTCCTTCAGTTCACCAGTTTCTCACAGAAGGCAAACCAGCCTGCAGATCAGGGGTGCGGTGGATGCAGGCCATGAGCAGGAAGGAGGAAGGGTATGAGGCACATGTTTGCTAGCACTGTCTCTGTCGGAATTACTGTGAACACTTTTTGGTGCTGAGGAATTGCACATGTTACACAGTCTTCCATTAAATTTTTAAGCAGTGCTTCTCAGGCCACTAGAGCAATCTCCAGATCGCTCTGTCCTCGGTGCCTTCTTTGTTCCAGGAGGCACCTGAGTGTCACAGAGCGGTAAGTGTAGGCAGAGGTGTTTGTTTTAAACAAAGAATGAAACTAACAGGAACTCTGGAGTACCTTCCTCATGGTTAGGACCACATGGTCTACCAGCCGAGTGAGTCTGTGCGTAGGACTCAGTTGTTGCCCTTGGGGTGCAACGTTGAAGCGTAACGGTTTTCTGGAGGTACTGAAAATGTTCTATACTTTAACATGAGTAATGGTTACATATTTACTCATTTAAAAATCCATTAATTGTTCACTTAAGACTTATCTGCTTTTTGTATATTCCACATTAACTTAAACTATAGTCTTCAGGAATTGCAAGCATAATTTAGTTTCTTGAGACCCAAGTTCCTTCCCTATCTGTGGTGTCTCTGAGTCCTTAGGTTTTATATTGCTTCCCTACTCCTCGTCTTCATTCTCTCTCATAGAAACCTCTGACTACAGGAGTCTTTAATGATTCTACTTACCACCAAGCCGATTGTGAGCATTCAAGGGCAGCACATAAGCCAAGGGTAGTGGCACACAACTATAATCCCTGCTCTCAAGAGACTGAGGCAGGAGGAGCTCAAGTTTGAAACTAACCCTGAGCTAGATAGCCACTTAGCTGTAAAACCACTTAGCATGGGAACGAGCACTTGGTGATCACTCAGTAAACAGTGTTATTTTCTCTGCAGTAACTCTATTCTCTGAAACTTTAAATAGATACCATTTTTTTTCTTCTTTTCCAAAGTGTTCTAAAATTTTTAATCCTGAATGTTCATCATGTCATTCAAGAAAACAACCTAAGATTGAATTGACCACGTGCTCACAGACGTCCATCTTCCCCAAGCCTTTTCTAACAAGGGCATTGAGTGTGTCCTTGTCACAGCTTACTAGTGGCCCGTTGGCCAGGCAGTCCACCCCAAAGATGCCTTCAGGCTTGGAACCACACTGTAGCATTACAACCTTGTTCACAAGGCGTCCACAGGGCATTCACCACAGTGCGTCCCCCTGTCTCCTGTATCCTAACAGGCCTTGGTTAACTGGGACCCAGTGGATAAAACGGTGCTAGCTAATGAGCAGGTGAATGAATGTGGCTGTTCATGGCGTTCTGGAGCCAAGGTAGAGAAGAAATACCTCCGACAGTGGTTCATTAAGACAACTGCATATGCAAAGGTAAGTGGTGGTCGGAGACTCTCAGTAGTGCCCAGTGTGTGGGTATAACACACTGTCAACTCTAGTGAAGGAGCCTAAGCAGAGTCCTGAGACACGGGAGACAGAGAGCCTCAGTGTTGTTCACATCCACACAGGGTGGTGGGCAGGTTCTTCTTCAGTGAGCTGTCACAAAGCAGCAGTACCTCTATTTGCAATTACACATCCAAGAAGGGGAAAGGGAATGAGTCTTTGTGACACTCCAGGGGGCTCAAGTTAAAGTTTCTCTGTGCCATTGCTTATAGTAGCCTAGAAGTGAAGAGCTGACTGGTTTCCAGGAGGGAAAGCCAGAGTAGGAGCGATCCAGGCCAAGTCCAGAGCTCCACATGTGGCCCTCCTGTGCCTCTGACTGATTGTGCAGGTTGCCCTGGCCTCAGTTTCCTAATAAGTAAGATGAGCAGTTAGATCCGATGATGCTTCAGACACCTTCTGGCTGATTCAGAGATCAAGACAAAGACAGCCATGGAAACAGAGCTCCTTAGTAAGTCATAGTGGCTTGGACAAAGTCCTGAGTTCTGTATGTGTGTAATACTTAGTGCTTCTGTTTTAAGCTGAGTCTCAAAGGCAACCCATGGTATGCCCAGACAAAGTCTGGGTCTCATTTGCTGATAACTCAGGTCAGATATGGTATATAAGGCTCATGTGCTGAGAGAGCACAGTCCTAGGCAACTTCTGTTTATACCATTCTGGACCAAAACAAAACCACATCCCACCAGCTCAGCAGACCCTCCGTATCCCTCCTCTAAATACTGTCTACAGTGAAGCTCATTTCCTTTTAGTTTATTTTGATACAGCTGAACCTGGGTATGGATCTGGGTCAGGTTCAAAAGAGCTTGTTAGCTTGCCTGGAGGAGAGCAAAGCTGAGAGCATAGCTTTCTCTGTAGCCCCTCTCCGCTACCCTCAGGTCTATCAAATTCCTGAGTGGGGATTATTTCTTCCCCTCTCACTCCCCTCCAGAGACTCTCTGGTGGCATATTGGAAAGGAGGGATGCCAGTCCCCTCCCTGACATGCCGTGAGAGTCTGATGGCAGTATTGGAAGGACACCTGGTTAGCTCCTGTGCTTTGACCCCTGCTTATAGTTGGAAATGTAATAACCTGACCAGGGCCATTGTTCTTTAAACTGTCAGCTGTGAATTTTCAACTGTTCAGTAGGATGGTGAGTTGCCATGGTAACTCTTGGTTCTTGCTGAACTCCTGTGCAGATTTATTGAAAAAGCTCTTAGGAGGTTAGCACTGAAAATTGGGAGAAGAGGGAGAGTCCATGATGCTGGCACATGCGGGGGCTCTGATAGGAGAGCACACCCAGGACTGTGAGGCACATGGAAACCTGCATGTTACACTTGGCTAAGAGAGACACTGAACCCCCAAAGGCCATAATTGGAAGCTTGGCTAACACCCTATAACTGAGGACAAAAACAGAACAGTGTGGACTTATTGAAGATTAAAAGTAAGCCTCTGTAGGGGTCGATAGAATTTCTAGAATAAAATAGATCCAAAGGGAGTCAGCATGATTCAGCACCCCTGTAGAGTATCATCTGCAGTGCCCAACAGGTAAGGCAGACCTCTGTGAGTTCAAGGCAAGTCTGGTCTACAGAGCTAATTCTAGGACAGCCAAGACTATCAAAGATAAAAGCTATCAAGACAAAGAAACCCTGTCTTGAAAAACAAACAAAATAACTACATTTTTTAAAAAAAACAAGATACTGTGACCCAATAGACAGACCCAGAAGTTGAAGTTAGTTGATAACATGAAGGCATTTGTTATATAAGTGAACAGGACTTAGGAGAAAAGATGATTGCTGTGAGTCTCAGGGGAGCAGAAGCCACCTTTAGCACTGAACTGACTGAGAATCTGGACCAGCTGAGGACATCTGAATCAAAAGCTTCAGTGTTAGGCTGCAGAGGGACAAGTTAGAGGGGCTAGACAATGCCAACTCTGTGCAATGAGGGGCGTGTGATGGTTGTCTCGGGGCTTCTATTGCTGTGAAGAGACACCATGAGCACAGCAACTCTTGTAAAGGAAAACATTTAATTGGGGCTGGCTTGCCTTCAGAGGCCCAGTCCATTATCATCATGGTAGGAAGCATGGCAGCATGCAGGCAGACATGGTGCTGGGGAAGGAGCTGAGAGTTCTACATCTTGATCCACAGGCAACAGAAGGAGACTGTGAGCCACACTGGGCGGAGCTTAAGCATCTAAGACCTCAAAGCCCACCCACACTGTGACACACTTCCTCCAACTACGGCCACACCTCCTAATAATGTCACTTCCTAGGTGCCAAGTAGTCAAACACATGCCTCTATGGGGGGGCATTCCTATTCAGACCACCACAAAGGGGTTGAAAAGCTAAGAGATGTGCACTGTATGTTAAACTGAGAGCCATGTGGGAAGACTCAAAGTAGGTCTGGAGAGGTAGATTAGGGGCTGCACTAATTCTTACAAATTTTGACCTCAGCACAAGAGCCATATGAAATCATGAAATATTGTAAAGAAGGCAGTGATATCAGAATCATGGGGTAGCCTTTAAAAAAAGGGTTTATACATTTTCAAAAATGATGTGTCTGTATGTGGCTCTGTGCATGTGAGTCCATGTGTCTGAGGAGGCCAGAAGTTTTAAGTCCCTTAGAAGTAGAGTTACACCTGATTGCGAGTCACCCAAAGTGGGTGCTGGAAACTGAACTCAGGTCTTCTCAAGAGCAGAAAGCACTCTTAACCATGAAGCCATCTCACCTGTTCCCAGAATTATGTTTTCATAAGAACATTGTGGAATGGACGGTGTGGCGACGGGTACCAGTTTTTGCAATGGTCCCAGCACATGAAATCTGCAGTTAGGTGGGAGAAGTGGCAGGGAATTAGAAAGGATCTCAGTGGGACAATCTCCTGAGCTTGATGATTGTTGGATAAGAGGATGCAGGTAGGGATAACCTTAATCCAGGAAGACCTGACTTGACCGGGAAGCTCAGGGCTAGACTACTCCCTTGGGTAGAGCTAGCCCTCATGAGTAGGGGTAGTCCTTTTGAGTTCAAGATGGCCGCCAGACACTTCAATGGAGAGGGAAAAATAATAGGAGCTTGGAAAATGTGCTCCAGAATCTTAAAGGTGAACTGAGATGGGATATCCTGAACTGATAGAAACTGTCATGAAGTAGTAAAGACGTCCTGCTGTGTATATAAGGATGAGACATTGGATCAACTAAGAATGCATTCAGCTGCAAGCAACTGAAAACCCAAGTCGTGGTGGTTTAAGCAACTAGGAAGTTACTTTTTCCACATAATGAGAAGCAGTTGCTGGACCAGACTTGGCTTCCCAGGGTGTCTCTTGGCCTTTTCTTCCTGCTTGTGATCTTCTGGTTGCTAGATGGCTGCTGTAGCTCCAGATACCACATCGCCATTCAAGACAAGCAACAGGGGCAGTGCATCACCGTTAGTGAAAGACAGAAGCAACGGGAACAGTGCAAACGAGTCCGTTTCATCTGGAAAGCAAGAGCTTTCTCAAACAACCTCCCAACCCCAATAGAATTCCATTCATGTTGTGTGTCACGTGGCCACCCCCAGCATTAAGGGAAAGTGCAAAATGGGCGTGGCTTTTCAGTTTTTGCAGTTCAGGCAGAGGAGTGAGCATCTGTCTTGGCTTGAGAGCCATCTGCCACAGGAATCTCCAGAGCTCTGTGTTTGCCCCAACGTGTCCATGTGGTCAGCTTAGGAGCAAGGCTATGTCCAGGAGCCCTTTCATGTCCAGGGTCTAAAGACTCTGAACTTGGAAACAGAGCTCTGGAAGAGAAAACCGTTTTATCCAAGGCTGCTGTGCAGTGTGTTGTATTGCTTCCTCTTAACCCACCCTTCAGAGTTGTTCCCTGTGAGTGGTAAGCATGAAGTCAGCCACTGGCTGACCAAGAGAGCTGAGGGGGAAGAAAAGACAGTGCCAGCTAGACCTGCAGAGCATTGTGGGCGGTGTCTCTGGGCAGCTGTGCTATGTCACTCATGAGGGAGGATGATGAATCGGCATTTCCAGGTACGAGGCAAAGGGTCGGCTGTGTTGGATGTCTCATTCCTGTCTCAGTTTTAGCTAACTGTCCTTATTAAATGGGGACACTTAATAAATAGTTTCTAAACTGTACCCTGCCTGAGGGTTCATTGAGTATGGCAGAGGGAGTTGCCTTCCTCCAACTCTGACACACAGGCTTCCTCAGACTGATTTTTGTGAGTGATAGCTGCTGATTCACTCTTTAAAAACAGACGTGTAGAGAGGTTAAAATGTTGCAAATCCAGACCCAAGTTTCTTTGGGGTAACTCAAGCCCTCTTAATGCCCGTTTATTGCCCCCTCTGTACTTGAGCCGGCATCTGTGTCCATTAGGTAGATTCTTGTCAGAGTATATAAATCGAACTTGTTTTCTTTGGAATGAATAAACAGACCTCCAGATTCAAGTAAGCGAAGGGCTGCAGACTCTGTCAGATGGGATGCGGGGCCCGAAGCAGAGCTTCCCTCACTGTGCTGTAGCTGCCTCATTGCTCTTAGTACCCGTGCTTTAAAAAGTGCCTTGATTCATGACCTTCTTTGTCCTGTTGCTATAAAAACGTCATCAAAATGTTACCACGTCGGAACACGGAATGTGGTGTAATCTGAATCTCTGTTTCTGGTTCTACTCCAGAATAAACCATCTCTTCTCCCTTGGGGGTGAGAGCAATGTTTTTTTGTTTTTGTTTTTGTTTTTGTTTTTGTTTTGTAGACGCGTTCATTTGCGTGTGTTTGTGCACAGGGTCCCTCGGACTCAAGTCCATCTTGCCTTGGCCTTCAGCGTATGTTCCACCAAACCTCATTCCTTAGCATTTCACACCACTTTTAAAAAGTCTAAAATCCTAATGTTTCCCCAAGTTTTTGTATTCTATGAGCCAAGGGAACTTGTATACCTATGGTTGGCAGGGACGGGCAGAGGAGCTGCTGGCATGGCTTGCCATGGGTAGATGAGACCAGAACTGCTGCCCACTGGCTCGGTAATCGAAGCCCCCCATAGAGAGTGTGGACAGCTGAGGCTAGCAACAGCCGAGCAAGTGTCACCCAGGGGACTGAAAGGAGCTTGTTTGGTGCTTCAGGATATTGGTTTCATTTGGCCAATTAAAAAAGTAATTTTGTAAAAATATTCATAGATTTGCTTAGATTTTAGGCAAGCATTTGTCTAGAATCAGCATGTAAAAACGTTCACATTTCTTCCTATTTGAATGTCTGGGCCTCACCTCCATCTGAATGTTTTAAGCTAAGCACCTCCACCAGGAGCTTTGCCACCCTTGATGTGCAATCTGGGAAGAAAAGAAAAAAAAAATCAAAATCACTGGCTGCCAGCGTGCCAAGCATGTAATGTCAGCACTGTAGAGGAAGCAGGAGGATTGGAATTTCAAGGTTAGCCTGGGCTGTGTGAGACACACACACACACACGCACACACACACACACACACACACAGAGAGAGAGAGAGAGAGAGAGAGAGAGAGAGAGAGAGAGAGAGAGAGAGAGAACTTGAAGAGTTAGTGCAGGAAGAGGGAGAGGAAGAGAGGGAAGAGAAAGAGAAATGGCCCAGTGTCTGGGGAGGGTGATACAGAATTCTGTGGGATGTTGTGTGACAGGGGAAGATGGGGACAGGTGGAGCTCATCTGGAACTTCTTTTGATCCCCAGACTTGGGGAGAGAAGCTATAAACACGTCCAGCAAAGATGTGAATTGTGGTCTTTTGTCTGTTAGCTTTCTTTCTTCCATGAAACCTTGAACAGGGAGGTAGGTCAGGTCGGTCGTGCTTAGGTGGTTGTGAATTGAGTGTCTCTGCTGTGTTTTGCCTCTATTTGTTTTACCTCAACTGAGGCAACAGAATGTGGAAGTCTTGAGGGAGTTTGACATCCAGAACTTTCTTCCATTTCCCCACCTTTCCTACCTCAAGCCTCACACCATTTGTTCTCACAGGACCTTTGCTACTTTTCTGTTTTCTTTTCTTTTCTTTTTTTTTTTATTTCTCCAGGCCATGCAGGATGCCTTGGCAGACCTCCCAGAGTGGTATGGAATAAAAGGCATGCAGGCCCACTGGATTGGGGACTGTGTTGGCTGCCACCTGGACTTCACATTAAAGGTGATAAGACACGGGCACAGCATTCCTGCCCACCAATCACGTTTGTATTTTGGAACTCTGAATACATAGCAGCTCTATACCACACCGCAGAACTGCCCAGCAGAAAGAGAGCCGGGAAGGCATCTTTCTGAGCATGTTTCCTCTGTCTTCATCTTGGGGTGCCTGGTGCTGAGTGCAGGAGTGGAGACTGACCGAGGACTCCCCGTCCTGTCCTTCCGCCTGGCCTCACACCCTGCACACATTCCTGGTTGTGTGGTCAGAAGCTGCCGTGGCTGTTTGGAAATGACAGAATGGGTGGCATGGGGAGCCCCAGAGCTCAGGGAGAGGACTGAAAATAAAATATCATGTTTCATCCTGTCAGGTTGATGGACAAGACACTGGAGAGAAACTGACAGCATACACAGCCACCCCTGAGGCCATCTATGGTATCTCCCATGTGGCCATCTCTCCTAGCCATGGGCTTCTCCATGGCTGCAGCTCTATGAAGAAAGCCTTGCAGCAGGCACTGGTCCCTGGCAGAGGTGAGCTGGAGGGTGAGGCACAGGTGATAGGGTCACCTCCTTCACATGGACAGTGGTTCTCTAGACCCATACACTTCATATGTTTGCTGTTTTTTAATCATCTGTTCTTCACCTTAGCCATAATTTTTACTTTTTTAATCTCAAAACCTGAGGGTAAAACAGCTCTGGGAACGTTAGATTGATTGTCCTGGGTTTCTCTGAGCCCCTTCCAGAGTTTGCCCAGAAGCTCAGTCCTTTAGTTTGGGTTCAGTATCAGTTTAAAGCTCTCTTCTGATAGTGTGAGAATCTTCTGAATTTTTAATTCCTCTAGCAAATAAAACTACTAAAAAGGGATGGTGAGGTGGCACAGTGGATAAAGGTGCTTATCTTTGTCACATGGTGGACAGAGAGCGCACACCCCAAGAATCCCACGGTCCTTTGACTTAGACTCACACACATATTGTGACATACACACACCCCTAAAAATAAATAAATGTAATAAAATTTCAAAACGTGAGGGTATAAAAAGAACTCTGGCAATGAGTGATTGCTGTCACTGAGACTCCTGGCCTTTTCCATGCCAAAGGGAAGACCACATACCTTTGATTAAACATAAAGTCACAGCCACCCAGGGAGGGATTTCGAGGGATAGAGCCTGGAGGGTGCAAGGAAGACCTTATTTACTAGAAGAAGTTCTCTGGAGAAGGCTTAAAATTCTCTGCAGAAGTGTCATCCTTATGCTTCTTCTTACACTGTGAACTTTAACCTGCATCTCACATCTGAATTATTGAGGTCGCCAACTGCTGTGGATGATGTAGACTGGGAGGCAGTGTCATGACAGCTTACTTCTGCTCCAGACAGTGATTGTTTCCTGAGTGCACTGAGGGCAACTTAGTCACCTGCCCATCCTAGGAGCCTGCTGTGGGCCCAGCCTCCTGGGTCAGACACAAGCTTTTTACAGTCCTAACTGTAAGTGTCTCTGGGCTTAGGGCAGAAGTCGTCCCAATACAAGGCAGGTCTTGTCATTTGCCTTCACCTTTTTGGTTATATACTGAATAGAGAAAAGATGCGGGTTAGAATTCCATGTGCCCCTTTAAGGCCTCCGTGCCCATGTCTCATGAGTGCATGATCATCAGGGAGTAAAACTATTTGATTTTTCCAGTCAGGGTTTCTCTGTGGTCCTGGAACTCACTCTGTAGACCAGACTGGCCTGGAACTCAGAGCCTCCTAAGTATGGGATTAAGTGACACTATTTGAAAGGATCAGGAGGTGTGGCTTTGTTGGAAGAAGTGTGTCACTTGGCGTGGGTTTTGAGGTTTCAAACACCCATGCTAGACCTAGTATCTTTTCTCTCTGCCTGCAGATAAGGATGTAGCTCTCAGCTGCTTCTCCAGCACCACTCCTGCCTGCCACCATGCTCCCCACTGCCATGCTTCCTGCCATGACAATAATGAACTAAACCTCTGAAACTGTAAGCAAGTCCCAGTTAAGTGCTTTCTTTTATAAGAGTTGCCTTGGTCATGGTGTCTCTTCACAGCAACAGAACACTGACTTAGACAGTGAGGAAGCAGAGAGAAGAAGTGAAAGGTACTTTCAGCCCGCCTTCTTTTCATGCAGTCCAGGTCCAGGCCCCAGGCTCATGCAGTGGTGCCACACATAGTCAGGGTGGGTCTTACCCTCTCTGTTAAATCTTTCTGGAAACACCCTTATAGACACTCCCAGAGAGTCTAAAATCCAGATAATTTGACAGTGAAAGTTAGCAGTCTCAGATGTTTGTTTTGTTGTTTTTACTCTACTGGAGGAAGGGGAGGAGGTGGTGGAAGAAGAAGAAAAGAAAGAAAGAATTCATTTCAACTTTTTGAAGGGAAAACTCAGTTTTTACACTTTTGAGTAATTTAAGATTCCTTGAGGCTATGATGGTTGAGAAGTAAATATTGAAAAACTAAATGCTGTCAGTAGCCAGCCCACACATTTCCCCACTGTGTAGTTCATTTGGGACCACAGAATGAAGTAATTTTAATAATTAATGACTAGTAAGTTATAAAAGATGACAGTCCCTGAGATGAAGGACACAGTAAATTCAAATACCTTCACATGATAAGCTGAGGAGTATCTGTCTTACTCACTTTTCTGTTGTTGTGCTGAGACACTGCGACCAAGACAATTTATACAAGAGTTTATTTATTGGGCTTCCAGTTTCAGACGATGAGTTCATGACCACCATGGAAGGGAGCATGATGCTACAACAGTAGCTGGAGCTTATATCGTGATCCACAGGCACAAGGCAGGAGAGAGAGGAGAGAGAGGGGAGAGAGGATAGAGAGAAGAGAGAGAAGAGAGAGAGAGAGAGGGAGAGAGAGAGAGAGAGAGAGAGAGAGAGAGAGAGAGAGAGAGAGAGCGCTAACTGACCATGGCATGGGCTTTTGAAACCTTAAAGCCCACCCCCAGTGATATATATCCTCCAACAAGGCCACACTTCCTAATCCTTCCTAGACAGTTCTACAGTTGGGAACCAAGCATTTACATCCGTGAGCCTGTGGAGATCTTCCTTCTTTAAACCACCACAGTATCTAAGTACAATTGATCAGCCACATGTTTGAGACAACTCTGGTGCTAGTGTACCAGACTGGCTTGGACATTGCCTTTCGACAAATTGAAAGACGTTTGTAACATTCCGTTTGGAAGAGCTCCCGAGCTCTTTCCCCCCTTCTCTCAACAGTCCTGAAGCTGTTCCAAATGCAATATTATGCCTGACATTGAGTCTCTGTGTGTGTGTCTATGTCTGAGTGTCTATGTGTTTAAAGAAGACAGCTATTGTGAACACTTATGTCCATATGGCTTTTGCTTTTATAAAATTTTCCTGTGTTACTTCTATTGGCTTCCGAAAGGGCTTTATCCTTTTATGGTAGCAAAGCCAGTGGTAGATGAGTCTTACTGCAACCTCACCAGCACGAGTGACCCTTCCTAAAGTCTTCTCTAATTACCAAGTGTAAAATGGTAAGACATCTAAGATTAATTTTTACCTCTTTCTAATAATTGATATTTTAAAGTGTAGTGTCTATGCCATGTGTGTGCCCTCAGAGGCAATAAGACGGTGTTAGATCCCCTAGAGCTCCAGTTACTGGCAGTTGTGAGCTGCATCATGGGAGGCTGGAACCGAGCTCAGGTCCTGTAGAAGAGCAGCAAATGTTGTTAACTACTGAGCCAGTTCTCTCTAAAAATAATTTGAAGGAAAGAAAGGAAGGAAGGAAGGAAGGAAGGAAGAAAATCTAAGTGATAAGACTCACTGTAGCTAAAACACACACACAGAAAGAGGGAGGGGGAGAGGGGAGAGGGAGAGGGAGGGAGGGAGAGAGAGAGAGAGAGACTAACATCTGTATTTTATGAAAATTAAAGAGTACTAGCGGTGTAATTGCAGCTAACAGTGGCCTCTATGCAGCCGCTTGTCATTTTTTTAGGTGTGTGTTACTTGAGGGCATGACAGTCTAGATAGACAGCTGTTTCTTTCTTGCCTTTATACAGGTGAGTGGGCTTGACGTATCTACCATGTGAGGTGGTCAGAGCTAGTATGCTTTCTGTATCCTTCATATGTCCCCCTAGAGTTCTCCCAGCTGCCCTACATGTTGCCTATGTCCATTAAAAAAGAGCAGTCCTTAGAGAGAAGGGCTTACCTTTTTCTATTTTTAGGTAGAGCCTGACTTAGAAATTGCTTCTCCATCTAGCCCATGGCTATACATAGCTGCAAAGGAGGCTGGACAGTGCTGCTGTTGATTGTGTAGCCAACTCAACATTCTGTTGCTGAGCCGTGGGAAGAGGTGGATCTCGAGGTCAGCTGGTAGCTGATAACCAGAGCCATTTCTCTGACAGGCCTGTGTCTGCATTCTGTGTCTGTACTGCTGTCTCTCCACTCTCCACACTGGCTTTTGCTCTTATTCTGCCCCCTCTCCTCCCCTTTTCCTAATGCCACATCATGATTGCAGAATTTGCAAATACGTATTTCTTCTCTGAGGAAAGACAGTATGGAGTTAGAGATATGGATGCCTGGTTGGAGACGTGGAGTTCAACAGAGGTTTAGCAACTGGATCCTGCTGGAGTGCTGGCTGTGCCTCAGCTTCCAGAGCCCACACTGAATGCCATTCTGCCCTGCCTTCTTCCTGGACCCAGCCTTTACCTCTTTGAAATGCAAATCCTAATTCTTGGGCTGATTTTCATTTGAGGGCTTGTAGAATCTGTTTGGATAACTATATGGGAGTTTGAAACAAGAAGTGCAAATTGCAAAGGCCAGCCAGCCGTGGCTCTTATTAACGGTGATGTAATAAACACAGGTAAACTAAAGCATTTGTCAGTAGCTGTTCTTGTGCCTCTTTCTTTCCTCTGGACTTTGGATATTTATGCTTCTAGCCCATATAGTCTCTGAGGATGTCTACATGTATGGCTCTTTCCCTGCTACTGTTCTTATAGTAAACTTTATTCATGATAATACACTGGGTAAACTGCAAGTCATTTGCTGAAATAAATAAATAAATAAATAAATAAGTAAATAAATAAGTAAATAAAATTCCCCTTCCGGCCCCTTGTACCCAGAATGACAGCTCTTTTGAGACTAGTTATTTATCAATGATGGCCTTAGCCATCAGCTTCACCTTGCTCTCTGACTCGCTCTTCACTTGTTACCCCTTTTATCCTAGGCTACGTTCAGCTACATGACAGGCTTTCCTCTCCTTGTCTTCTAAGGTTTGTCTCCTCAGAGTTTCTGAGGCAAATCTCCCCTTTATTCTATCCTGAGTTCAGCTGCCTTATGGTTTATGGCTGTCTCCTCAGAATTCCAGCTGGAACCTCCCATGCCTCTCACTATTTCCCGAATCCTCTCTCTTGTTGCCGGATGTCCCACCTCCTATTTCCTGCCTCAGCTCATTGGCCATCAGCTTTTTTTTTTTTTTTTTTTTTTTTAAAGATTTATTTATTTATTATGTATACAGTGTTCTGCCTGTTTGTACACCTGCAGGCCAGAAGACGGCACCAGATTTCATTATAGATGGTTGTGAGCCACCATGTGGTTGCTGGGAATTGAACTCATGACCTCTTGAAGAGCAGTCTGTGCTCTTAACCTCTGAGCCAACTCTCCAGCCCGGCCATCAGCTTTTTTATTGACAGGTGATACTTACAAGAGATTCTCTCTACAATTTGCCTCATAAATACTCATAACTGGGTCATGTGTACAATGATTACATTGTTCTGTTTGTATATTTTGCTTATTTTAAAACAGGTTCTTGTTGTGTAGCCCAGACTAGTCTAAAACTCACTGTATAGCTCAGGTTACCCTCAAATTCACAATCCTTCCCCAGCCTCCAGAGTGCTGGGATTGTGAAAATATATCACCAGGCCCAGCCTTACTTTCTCATTCTTAGGTAACTTTTTAATTTTCTAAAATGCAGTCTCTTTTCTGTGTGTCTCTCTTTCTTTCATTTGTTTTATGTGTTTTGAATTTCTAGGAGAATCTTCCCACATTCCCCATAGCTCTATAAAACCCTTGATACAGTTTTCTCCAAATTCCAGCCTTCCAAACACTCTTTCAAGTTCCCTCCTTTTCCTAAGGATGTTCCCGATGGTGTTTGGTTTGGTTCAGGTCTGAACTGGTATGACCCTCCCAGCCTCAGCAGACCTCTAATGTTCCCCCTGACTTCTTTCTTGAATGTTCTTGTGGCTTTTCTTTGCTGGGTTCCTGTTTCCTGTGGCCTCCACCTGTCTCTTTTTCCATTAGACTTCCATCTTTCAAGAACACACATACACCAGTATCTCCTAAGATGAGCGCGTGTGGGAAGGAACTGTTCTGTCTTTGGACGTCTGGAAATCTCTCTTCCTGCGCTGCTGTTCTCTGCTTACTGGCCACATCACCATCCACTTGCCTTAGAAGTCCACGTCTCCTCTTTTCACTGTGGGAAGGTTTCGAGTCTTTTATTCTCACTGTTGGAGATATCTTTGAAGAGTGAAAGGTGGTAATGAGATGCCTCTCCATCTGGAACTCAGAACACCCTTCCCACTTCTTTGCTTGTGTGTGCAGGTAGACAAAACTTCTCTCCTGTGCTTGTTTAATCTTCTAATTTCCACTGGTGTAAATTACCTGCCAATACCCTTCAAAGGACAGTTCTTTAGCAATTAGCACACAGCATGGACGATGTTAGGCTTTTTTTTGCTCATCTGCTCTTAGATGTGTCTAGTTGATGGATCTCCTCTTGTTTTCAGATTGCCTCACACCAGTGACGGCTGTGAACATGCTCACCCTGCAGGAGGTCCCCATCGTTATCATGGCGAACCCTGACTTGGAAGGTTCTCTAGATTCAAAAATAGGTATGTGGTTGTTTAACCGTCATACATGCTAATAAATTATGCAGGGTTAAGGGCAAAGGGCTCACAGCTCTTGCTGGCCCTTGGAGGAGTTTACTGTTGATTCTGTGATGGGTTTTGCTTCTCAGTGAAAATTTGTGCTTCCGTTTTAAAATCTTCTTTTTGGAGCAGAGGATCATATTTAGTGCTTCGTACATGGTTGGCAAAGCGTTCTACCATGAACTGCACCCTGCCCTCACCTTCCATGTGTCATTTAGTTAAGAACTACATATTCAAGAGCACAGTACTATACACCTGAATTCCTAGCATTCAGAAGCCTGCGGTAGGGAGATGACAAGGTTAACATTTTTAAATATCTTTTTTTGTGTATGAGTGTTTTGCCGGAGTGCTATGTATGCACCTTGTGCCTGTAGAGGTCAGAAGGAATCAGATCTTCTGGAACTGGAGCTACAAATGGTTTTAAACTGTCATGTGGGTATTGGGAACTCAATTCCTCTGTAAGAAGACCAGTTCTTTTAGCTACTTAGCTATCTCCCCAATCCCACATCACAAGCTTAAAGCCTGGAAAACATGGCAAAACCATATCTTTAAAAAAACAAAAGCAAGCATACAAACAACAATAACAACAACAACCAAAAGATATGTATCTGAAAGCATATGGGGGGTGGTGAGCAGAGGGGATGGCAAGACAGCTCAGTGTGGAAGAGTGCTCGCCACTCAAGCCTGCCAATCTGAGTGGGGTTCCCAGAACTTAATGAAAGTATCTTCCAAACCTCCACATGTGCCTACACACATACACACATTAATAATTAATTAATTAATCAATTAATGAATTTTATTTTTTAAAGGAAAGCGTATTAGGTATTTCATGTCATCCTGGTTGCTATTGAGAGTTTAAAAGCTTAGGCTCATGAATCATGAGTTAGTTTTAAATACTTAGACACAGGATATGGGGACAATACAGCATAGACTAAAAATCTAATTTCAAGATCCAAGCCAGGTGTATAATTCAGGCATTTAGTCCCAGCATTGAAGAGGGAGATCTTGAGTTTGAAGTCAGCCTAGGCTATATAGTAAGATCCTATCTTAACAAAACCAAACCAAACGAAATAAAATTCACCAAACTGCCAGCAAGGGCAGAGATGGAAGTTGTAAGCACATACGATCCTTGTGGGCTAGGTTGTAGAACTGTGGAGAAGGCTAATCTGAACTCCTTAAGAAAGGGTCGTGAAGCTGTGTCCAGAGGCACCTGAGAGACGTTTGTCACTGGCAGCCTTATTCATGAGTAATACTCATCTCTTATGCTGGGGCAGAAAGAGAACAAAGGATAAGCACCTAATGACAGTCCTGTCCAAACTTTGCCTTCGGGACAAACCTATGCTATGTGCCTCTCTGAGCTGCTTTCCTGTGGGATTGATCCCAGACTCCCTGCAGAGCAGCGGCCGGCCCAGCAGCTCCCTTCCTGTGCTGCTGTGGCAACAGTTCCTATTATGATGACCTCAGGTCAGTCCTGATGAAGAGATGTCAAAGCAGAAAGCTGGCACCGAGCACTCAGGTCACGTCTGACCATCACAATCATGCATTTTATAATTAGTAAGATGATTTAAACAGCCAGTTAGGGTAAACAGTGAGGAAAACCTTGATATGGCTTTTTGGGGCAGACAAG
This sequence comes from Grammomys surdaster, assembly GCF_004785775.1. Taxonomy (NCBI): domain Eukaryota; kingdom Metazoa; phylum Chordata; class Mammalia; order Rodentia; family Muridae; genus Grammomys; species Grammomys surdaster. Next base: position 170,557 of record NW_021604620.1, on the reverse strand, counting down.
GGATGTTTGACATTTTGGGCTAAATCACTGACACAATATTAAGGTTCTGAAGGATTTAGATGTTTTTAGGTAAGCATGGGGAATTTTTTTTTCTGTTGTCTTGATTTCCCTTGGTTGTATAATTAGTATTTTCTAAGTACCGTTTCTTACCTTCTAAGGGTAGAAGCAGAAACAAGTAAGAAATAAAGCAGAATTTTCACTATCCCACCTACACAGTTAAATATGTCACATTTTCATAGTCTTAATGTGGCCAGATAAATGTGGCCACTGAACGGGACTGGTATTGGCTCAGGACACCCCAAGACCAAGTTCTTAGCACAGAAGAGATTTATTTGCCCCAGAGGGACAAAAGGCAGGGAGTAAGAGACAGAGACAGGAGGTAGAGAATGAGGGAGAAGAGGAAGGGAACAAGGGAGATTGGGAGGGGGTGTTCGTCCCAGTTGGGGACAAAGGACTGCGTCTGGACAGACAGCAGACAGACAGGTGTGGCCCATAGGAAAATGGTGGTTTATAAAGGTAAAAGGGGAAACCCAGTGTTAGGATGAGGTGTTTACTATTAATTTGGCATGTTAATTAGGTGATCCAAAGGGAGCTTTTGATTGCTGGACTAAAATTCTTTGATAGCTGGAACTTGGTAATCAGCTTCAGGAGGAAGAAGTGGCCGAATAGGGAACAGATCTTGGTGGCCAGCTTTAGGAATGTAGTCTAATGGTTGTCGTCAAGGCAGAGAGGATGGGGGAAGGGGCAAGGCCTGTCAGAGCCATGTTTGCCTTACTTGGGCTGGCTGGAGTCCCTTCAGTCAGTGTCTCCTTTGGAGTGTCACGGAGTCACCCTAAGCTGGACATCAGACTCTGACAAAGGACTCTCGCTGCCTGCTGTGACTATGGACAGCTACTGGTACTCTTTGTTATTGCCGCCATCCATTCCTCCCAGTCCAGTCCACTGACATTCATTCGCTTTACTTTGTGTTTTCTGTCACAACACAGTTGGAAACAGTAATGCCAGACTTTCTGGACCTACCAGCATTTGAATAATGTCACAGAGACTTATTAAATTTTATTATAGCTCAGGCCTTAGCTTGGGCTACCTCCCAGCTGGCTCATCTAACTTAATTAACCCAAGTCTTCTAGCCCATCCTGCCACATGGCCCGTTGCCTCTCTCACTCAAAGTATGTCTAACCTCCTCCACGTCCTGCTGGCAAATCTTCCTCTACCCCTGCTGCCTCTCCCAGAGACCCTCTCTCATAAAAATTGCAATACCAAAACCTGGCCAGTCCTCAGCGCTCTGCTGGTACAGACTTAACTACTGAATAATACCAACACAACCTTCACACAGTGCGCCCCAACAAAATACGCAGCTTACACTGCTATAGAACGTTCAGTCCTCTGCACCTGAAGCCACCCCTCTGGAACTGTTTTGCAGAAGAGCTGGCTTAGCCTTGTGTGCCATGCGTTCCACATGTCTGTCAACATTTTCCATGAGAGAGGTGTCAGCACCAGGAGACATTTGACCAGCTGGGGAGACTGTAGAATGAATCTCTAGTCCTAGCTAGCCTGTATAGAAGACATACAATCCAGGTATTTAATTTCCAAGCCATGAGCCTAGATTGGGCAGGTTCGGAGCTGTCCTTATTCTCCAGCTACACATCCCTTGTTTTGTGCTGTTTCTTCTGACCACGTGCTCCTGGTCCATCTCTCTCTCATGGCAGCCTCCTCCACCTCCGTCTTCTCCCTCTCCCTTCAACCCCTTCGCTCTTCTCAAGTCCCACCTTTTCCCCTCCACTGCCCAATCAAAGGCCTCTGGCCTTTTATTTATTGACCCATTACATTGGGGAGCAAGGTTCACGTAGCATCACTTGTTGTACGTGAGGATCTGCTTGTGGGGGAGCCACATCTTGAGAAACCAGTTTTTAGCGTTAGAATACAAGCAGCATCAGACCAACTGACACCAGGAGACATGTTGTTTCTCCCCACTGAGGAAGTGGTCTGAAAAGGATAGGGTAGCATACTCCCTGTGCCACCATGCTCAGAACAGCCTATTTTTGTCAGCAGCACCACACTCAGGGCCCTGTCCTATAGAACCAACCACCAAAGCCTGCTTCTGTGCTCAGCTGAAGCCAGAACATCAGGTCCTACCCTTCTGGGTGATTTTTTTGCACCCCACCTCATTTCCTGGAGATATGTGTAGGTTGAAGAATAAATGCCTGTTAGGAATGCTCTGATGTTCTTGGGGACACAGCATAGACTCCAACACCAGCTTTCAATGTCCAGACTTGGGGGGTCTTTCTAGGGAATCAAAATGCCATTGGAACCAACACTGCTTCCCACCAGGAGGCCACTGGGGGGATTCAAGAGGCTCTCCTCGTACTTGTACTATATAGTTTCTGTGGCATAAATGGTAGATTTTAGGGTTGCAACTATGTTTTTAAGAAGAAGAAAAACCAGAGAAAAAGACCTAAAGAAAATAATTCCAGCAATGTTGGACAGTTGTATTAGGCTGTTAGGTTCACTAAGGCTGTGTCTCATTATCTAGGGAGTCTGATGTGGCTTTCTGTCTTCTGAGGTAAAAGGGACCTTCTAAGAAGCTAACACCACATGTTAGGATTCTTTGTTTTGAGCACTTAAGAGGAGTTGATGTTTTGTATTTTTTCCCTGAACAGGAATCCCCAGCACCAGCCCAGAGGACACCAGACTAGCCCAAGCTCTGGGCCTACCCTACTCTGAGGTCATCGAAACTTCACCAGATGGCACAGAAAGACTGAGTGGATCTGCTGAGGTTGGTGCCCCTGGCCTGTGCCTGAGATTCACTGACTTGTGAGTCAGACCCTGAGACTGGTGTGATGAGATATACTCTTACAGAGTAATATCCCAGCTCGCCCTTCCACTTTCCCTCACCCCAGCAGCCTTGTAGCCTTGCTTGGTTTCTCAGAACAAAAGACTATTCTTCAACAACCAGACGTTCCTTAGCCAACCCTAGAACAACTTGGTTTGAGAATCTTGCTTGAGAGATGATCTTTCCAAAGAACCTTTGTCTTCTTAGAGAAGTGACTGGAGCTGACTCTTCTTCCTGGGGAAGATGGTGGCTCTCCAGATTATCTGCTCTTTCCATGTAAAGTTTAGCTTGAGTTTACAGACTCTTTATAGTTTGCAGACCCTCCTATAAACAGTGTTTAATCAAGGTTATCTCTTGTTTGATTTGGTACATTTGGCAGGACCTGAATTCCAGCTGTGCTGAACTGAACCTGTTGTAACAATTTTGAAATTTTTGTTTTTTTAAAAAAAATACAGAAATATTATAAGAATGTGCTTTCATTTTACTCCCAGGTGTAGGGATGTGGGGCTGCTTTGGACTGTCAGAAGCAGCTGACTGTGATTTGCCTCGTGTTGTAGCAGAGGTGTGGTTTTGTCAGCTCCAGATAGTTTCTGCGATTGTGTGAAATTTGGTATTCTGGAAACTTTTCGGAGGGTATATAAATGCTAGGGCCCTGATAGGTGGGGTGGGTGGTTGTTGGTCATTCAGGGAGGTTTTCTCAGTAGTTGTGCTCGAAGAAGAAACAAAAGCAAAGATGTTAGATCCAGGGATCTCTTTCTCTGGCCCCTCCATCCTTTTCTCTCTCCTATCTAGTGATAGGGGTGAATAGGAGGGAAGGGTGGCAAAAAAGAACCCACAGAGTAGCAAAGACCAGCCACCTGAACCGGAAGCTGGTAGAAGAGGCTGTTTGGGGATGGGAGGCTAAAGTGGGAAGTGACTGGAAGCAGTGCATCTCAAACTTGAGCAAATATCAGAATCATGCTGGCTCTTCCCAAGAGTTCTGTTTTCACCAAATCTGCACTGTGTTCCTGGTGGTGGGATTGATGCTGGTGTGAGTATTGCTGGTAGTATTGGTGGTGGTGGTTGTGACGGTGGTGGTTGTGATGGTGGTGGTTGTGATGGTGGTGGTTGTGGTGGTGGTACTGCTGAGCCACTGTTGAGAATCACTGGCTTACAGCCTTGCTGCTGAAAGTCTGGTCCCTAGATTAATGGCTCTGACATCACTGTTAGGACTGTGACTCCCAGCCCTACCCTAGTCACATAAGATCTCTGGGTGATTTGTATGCACATTAAAACTTGAGAGCATTGGCTTGGAGTGTTCATTTTTAAACTTGACAACACAGTGGAAACACTCAGAAAGTGTTTTAAAATATTGGGGTTTTAAAACTTGGAAGAACTGTGTGCTCGTGCACACTTATAATCCTAACATTTGGGAAGTAAGACAGGAGGAAGGTTAGGAGTTCAAGGCTATACTGGGCTACATAGAGTTTGAGACCAGCCTGAGCTATGTGAGACCCTTGTCTTAAGAGATATAACAAGCCGGGTGGTGGTGGCGCACGCCTTTAATCCCAGCACTTGGGAGGCAGAGGCAGGTGGATTTCTGAGTTCGAGGCCAGCCTGGTCTACATAGTTCCAAGACAGCCAGGGCTACACAGAGAAACCCTGTCTCGAAAAACAAAACAAAACAAAAGAGAGAGAGATAACAAATAAAATAACAATCTAATGGTTGAGTCTTACCCCAGATACTGCAACAAACGGTGGGTGATGGTGAAGACAGGAGTGCTGGACATGAGGAGTTACAGCTCCCCAGGGGATTTAACGTGAGCCCTGACCTGGGATCTGCTGGCTCAGCATGTCAGTCCTCCATCAGTCCAGTCGTGAATCCTGAGAAGCACCTACTGATCACCTCCTGGTTCTGATTCTAGTGTACCTGAAGGTCCAGGTGTTTCAGGTTTGGGACCACTTAGCTATAAGGGTATCCTGTCTTTTCTGTCTTTCTCTCTGTTTCTGTCTATCTGTCTGTCTGTCTGTCTGTCTATCTCTATCATCTGTCTGTCTGTACATCTATCTCTATCATCTATCTATACATCCTTTTATATACAAGAGAATAATGACTTCTATCTACAGGAAACCAGTTCCTGGCTTCATGTTTGTATCTCCCAAAATAAATAATATTCTAAGATATTAAAGCCTTTTTTTTCTTGGCCTTCATTTGTGCAGGCCTACTGGAGAACAGGGCAGAGCCAACCCTAGGTGTCTACAAGGGAACTTTGGCCCTGAAAGTGAGGAAGTGGCTAAAACTAGGTTGTCTCCCAGGGTCCCAGGAGACCCCTATTCCTCTGGATGAGACTCCAAGTGTGTGCTTGCTCTTGGATAGCTTCAGGTAGCCCTGAGTCATCTCCTAGCTCTTTGCTGAACACTCAACCAAATGATGTCGTTGAGGAGGTGGAGAACTGTGGGTGGTACAAGGCTGTTTCCCTCATGAGCTTCTGGAGCAGAGGACAGTGGTGCATGAGAAGACAGACTTTGAAGAGAGCATGTAGTGCTGTGTATTGTAACTCTATGATGTCAGGACTACAGACCGGAGAACCTCTCTCCCAAAGCATAGCCACCCCTTTACAATAAACCGCTGGTAAGAAGGTTACTTTGTTAAACATGTCTGAACTCGCTTTTAATGACAGGTCTTGTGACTGAGCTCCTTGAGAACATGAACAGATTACATTTGTCTTTGTGTCTCTGAGGCCTGGCATACAACAGGACTGATACCAGGTGCCCAAATTCTGAATGTTCGCGAGCCTTATGGCTCACTTCATCTAATTAGTTTGGTCTCTGGAGAACATCAGTGAAGAGAACACTGCACCTTTGGACTGGTAGTGTTCTGCCCTATAGTCTGTGAAATGGGAATATTTAAATACAAGAATGGTTTTTTTCTTCAAGCTGGGGAAGCTCTGGTCCCTTGCTTGCCTTAAGATATAACATTGGATTTTTTTCCTCTGGATATTTTCTCTCTAGGAGGAAATGCAGATTGTGCAGCTCTTCACTGCTAATTAGACATCTCAGTTAGTCGTTAGACACTGATAAGTATTGAACCGGGGCATAACAGAAAAGGAGGGCCACAGAACCGGGGCCAGCTACCCCCAACACGCAGTGGGCACAGTGCCTATGGCCAACACTGTTTCTTAGAGCTGCTGGAAATATTTTAATAGCTTTAAAATTTGGAAGTTGAGATGGAGAGTTGGCTCAGCAGTTGAGAATACTGTTCTTCCAGGAGATCCGAGTTCAATACCCAGCACCTACATGGTGTCTCACCACCATCTGTAACTACAGTTCCAGGAGATCTGACACCCGCTTCTGACCTCCATGAGTGGTGGGCACAAATGTGGTGCTACAGCAGAACTACCAGACCCACCAGTGATATAAATAATGACACAGAATGCTTATTAATATTTTAAAGCTTAGGCCTTTTGCTGGGCAGTCTCCTGACTACTCTAACTCAACTAGTCCTGGCTGGCACTGTCTCCTACCATGTGGCAGGGCTGCCTCTCTGCTCTGTGCTGGTCCAGCCATTCACCTAGTGTCTGCTGCTTGAATCTCTCCGCCTCTCAATTCTTCTCCCAGAGTTCTAACTCTGCCCATAAGTTCACCTTTCACTTCCTGCCCAGCGATTGGCCATCACCTCTTTATTAAAGCCAATCAGATACAATTCTCGATTGCCTTAGGCAGGTGAGGAAGGAACAAATATTTACAAAATACAAGACCGGTGATGGCCAATACAGAATTAACAATGGAATATTCGGAGACACACCTTCACACAGTATACTCCAACATAGTGCAGAGAAATACATGAAGCTAAAACACCCATACACATAAAATAAATAATTTTTAAATTTTAAACAAACAAAAAAAAACCCACAAACTTTTAGGAGCAAAAGTCACATTTTTCCATCAGTGCAGTTGCAAAATGTGATTTTTAGTGTCACCTTGAGGAGGAAAAGACCCATGAAGATAAATGCATCCCAGGTTCAGGGCTGTCCTGGTATGACCCGAAGCAGAACCAGAGCCGTAGGAGCGTCACACATTGATGCGGTAGTCAGTGTGCTGAGCAGGGGTAGAGATTGTCTTTCAGTTGTCTCTCTTCACTTCCAGTTTACAGGCATGACCCGGCAGGATGCCTTTGTAGCCTTGACTCGGAAAGCCCGCGAGATGAGAGTGGGCGGACACGTGACAAGTAACAAGCTGAAGGACTGGCTGATCTCGCGGCAGCGCTACTGGGGCACGCCGATCCCCATTGTCCACTGCCCAGCCTGTGGTCCTGTGCCCGTCCCTCCACAAGACTTGCCTGTGACTTTGCCCAGCATCGCATCTTTAACGGGCAGAGGGGGCTCCCCGCTGGCCTCGGCTTCAGAGTGGGTGAACTGCTCTTGCCCAAGGTAAGGAGCCGCAGCCAGCATCCTGAGGTGTCTTGGATATCCTCCTCTCACTGGATGCTAAATGCTACCGTCGTCACTAGCCTAAAAGGGATATCAAAGGTGTATTGGAACCTGGAGAAAACAGTCTAGAATCCGGCCTAGACACCGTAGAGGGCCCTGAAACACTGATCCAATGGAGGGAAGATGCAGGTTTTTATCATATCGTACTGTCTGCCATTTCTACTCCACAAAGCTTCCTAGAGGTGTGAAAAGTTTTCTTCTCTGCTATGTCTGCCCAGTACAGAGCCAGTGATAGCCAAGGAGGTCTTCGCACAAATCTGAGAGTCTGGGAAAGACAGTAGTGTGTTCATTCCTTACCTTGCTGAAGTGCGCCAACCTTCTCTCCTCTTTCCTCACTTCAGAGTGAGATTGGGTTTGTCCAGCAGATGAGTAGCGTGCCTTGAGTATGGGTCTCACAATGCTGTTAGTAGCTGACTAACTCAAGCTAGTTCTCTTCTCTTTCCCTTTGTGAAGGAGTTTTCACATGCAGTACAATGTTGCAGCCTTGTGTGGGAATATGGCTTCTTCACAGGACCACAGAATATCTGGAGGGTAGAGCCCAGGCCTCAGAGTTGACTTCACTCCCTGAGTGAGTTTGGTAAACATCTAGGGCTGAGAGCCACCAAGCCAATACAACCAAGCAAGAGAGCACAGAGGTATATAGACAATAGCCTCCGGTCCAGCTGAGGATTCTTCATATATTTTACTTTTGCATGGGCCTTGCACCTCTGTAAAACCTCACTCTCTGCTGCACAGTGGGGCCTGGTGTAGTCTGCCTCATAATTCCCTGGTATTCTGGGAACCCAGTGAGACAGCATCTGTGACACCTTTGACCCAATGCTGCTGCCCCAGATTGCACTGCTCCTACCTAGCCCAACCTGGTGACCTCATTCCCTTCATCTGCCCCAGCACCTCTTCCCGACCATCCAGGACTTGGTATCCATGGTAACGCCTAGTTGTCGTCAAGCCCAAGGTGACATTAATCGAAGTGAGCATTCTGAGTGTCTGTCAGATTGATCACTTCTGGGTGGTGGGCCTCGGTTTTCCTCAGTGTTTCCCCAAGTTGGGCAAGAAATAGCAGGTGCTTTATCTTCCAGTTACTTCCGGAAATACTGTCAGAAGTAAGATACAATCCAGAAAACACCCAGTCTTACCGTAGAGAATCACTGTGGGACTGGCACCCTCTCTGGTGGCACACAGGATTCCCTAGGGACTTCCCTGACAACTCCTGAGGAATCCCACCACACCCGGACCTCCTGACTAAAATGCAGATGCGAGGCCCTGTTTGGTCATCTGACCTGAGGTGGGGTGGGAGGGCTGATTCCTTCTGTAGTATTCATAGAGCCAGTGTGGACTGCTTAACAATTATGGGATGTAACACACAACCCTTTGTTTCCTTTTTAAATTGAAAACAGACTCCAGCTCTTATGTGCTTAGTGAATGGAAAGTTCCTTTTGGAGACTCCATTCCCCTTCTCCCTGTTCTCCAAGAGCATCTCCACTCAAACTTCTGGTGCTCGATGTGGAACATGAGGCCCAGCAGCTCACAAGTACAGCTGGTGGGAAACTGCACTGAAACCTAGAAAAAAAGCAAGCTGATAAATTTCTTTTCTCAGGTGCAGGGGATCAGCCAAGCGAGAGACAGACACCATGGATACCTTTGTGGATTCTGCATGGTACTACTTCAGATACACCGACCCTCACAATACTCATAGGTAATGTCTGTCCCTACTGTATCACAGGTAGCACTTTGCATCCTCCATGAAGCAAAACCAAGATGGAGTTAAACATGCAAGGGAGGTGCTGGGAACACGCCTGGGTAGGACAGAGAGAGTTGCTGAGCGGACAGAGAGAACGTCCACGTGGTGTGTATGTGTAAGTGGTACCCAGAGGCAGGAGGAGGCAGATTCAGAGGAGCCTAGACCATAGCAAAGCTTCAGCAAGGCTGTGGGAAGAATGCCAATGCAGACGTCCATTCAGAACCCACGGCGGCAGATGCACCTCTGTACTGGTGCCCTCCTTTCCTCTCCTGGAAGTAGATGGAGACCAGAGGCTGGGCCAGAGCAGCCCGTAGACACAGTGGAGGCTGTTGTTGGTCAGCTGCACACCTCAGGCCATGCTCTCAGCTGGAGGAAGCTTAGAGTACCAGAGAGAAGGCTCTTTTAAATGAGAGGATATTAATTATTAATTTAGATTACTCAGCCCAGTATATCCCATCTATAATACAAATTGAAAAAACAGCAAAAGGAAGAAGATGTGAACACCCTGCACTGTGGGATGGTAGGGAGACTAGGGGTGCCTGATGTGGACTGCAGAGACAGGACAGTGTGAGGAGACTGCAGAGAGACAGGACAGTGTGAGGAGACTGCAGAGACAGGACAGTGTGAGGAGAGACAGAACAGTGTGGGGAGACAGAACAGTGTGAGGAGAGACAGGAGAGTGTGAGGAGAGACAGGACAGTGTGAGGAGAGACAGGACAGTGTGGGGAGAGA
>NW_021604620.1:151161-160775 GCF_004785775.1 Grammomys surdaster | reverse complement strand
GGGGAGAGACAGGACAGTGTGAGGAGAGACAGGACAGTGTGGGGAGACTGCAGAGACAGGACAGTGTGGGGAGCTATGAAGCTTAGACTCGTACCACACATAGTCACTAATCTCCTAAAGTGCAAAGCAGTAATGAATCTAAGCATTTTAAATAACTGAAGTAAGCAGAAGCCACGAGTGCTGGTACATGTGTGTAATCCCAGCATTCTGGAGGCAGGAGCTGGGAAATCAAGAGATCAAGGCCAGCCTGGGCTACACAAGACCCCACGTCAAAGAGAGGGTTGAGGGAGGGGAGAGAGAGATGAGGAAGGATGAAGAGGAATAGAATTAAAAGTGAGTAAGTACCCAGGTGTGATAATGTCTTCAATCCTGCACTCAGGAGGCAGAAGCAGGTGGATATCCTTGTGTTCAAGGTCAGTCTGTTTAAACATCGAGTTCTTTGCATTTGGGCGCTACACAGGGAGACCCTGACTTTAAAAAAAAAACCCAAAAGTGGCTAAGGTTCAGGCCTGGGGTGCAGGGAGAACTGCGGCTAAGGTTCAGGCCTGGGGTGCAGGGAGAACTGAGGCTAAGGTTCAGGCCTGGGGTGCAGGGAGAACTGAGGCTAAGGTTCAGGCCTGGGGTGCAGGGAGAACTGCGGCTAAGACCATTGGTTTTTCATGATAAACTTTCAAGTGCTGTTTGACTTTTCTGTCTGTTTCTTGAACAAGACAGAAACAGAAAAGAGAGTGTAGGTAGCCAGACAAAGCTCGAATGGCAGGAGCTAAGGAAAACCATTCCAGAGCCAGGAAAGCACACTCTGCTTTCAGACCTTAGCAGATTGTTCTTGAGCCTGGCAGAAACACCCTGGAGCTGTACTATCCACATATGAAGGGCTTCCATTCTGGGCATGGTGGTGCATGCCTGCAGCTCCTGCACTGGAGACTGAGGCAGGAGGCTGGGAGCTCAAAGGGCCTTGTTCCTCTCAATTGTATCTTTTGTGGAAAAGAAGCAAGGAAAGCACTCTCCTCTTCTGGATCAGCAGCACAGTAGCATACTTCCAGTTAGACAGACACACGGGCCGCCGGCGTTCTGAGCAGCAGAGCTGTGGTTCCATGATTTGTGTTCATCTCAGAAATTAGTGGATCCTGAGCGAACTGGAACCCAGAGCAGCTCCACAGGAGCCGCAGAGGAGCGTGAAGGAGGCCTCCCCTCTCAGGCTGCATGCCAGCTGTCCTCAGCCCCACAGAGCCCCTGTCTGACCAGCACAGCCTCACACATGGCCTGACAGGCTGCCCCAGGTCCAGCACTGTCTTGAGTCTTCCAGAGTGGCGTCCTAGGTAGAACATAAATTGAATAGTTGATGCCATTTATCCTAAACTTGCCTGTGAGCTAAATACCACACTCAGCTTTGGCTTTCCTGTGGCCCAGAGCCGCAGTTGGATTCATTCATTTACTCACTTACATTTTGTTTTAACTTGATACAGGGCCTCCCTGTGTGATTGTGGTTGTCCTGTGTAGACCAGGCTGGCACTGAACTCACAGAGATCAGCCTGTCTCGGCTTTTCACATTTGGGAATTAAAGGACCAACAGCAGCTCAATTTTTTAGGAAACTTTTTTTTTTCCTCACAAAGTAAAAGAAAAGGCAGTTGGATATTTCTTTGTTCATTTGGTTGGTTGATTTGGGTGACCTCGTTTTACTTTTTTCTTATTTTAATTTTGAAAGAGTGCTGGCACAGTAGTAGCTGCAGAGAGGCCTATGCTAAGAGGTACACTGCTTGGTCGGGCTTCCTGACCTGCCACTGGCAGTCTCTGTTTCAGAACTGGTCTGCCGAGAGCATGCTACAGGAAAAATACTTTGTGGCATTGGGGAGAAAAACACTGAGATTTTGAAGCCAGGGAGCGCAGCTCCTCCAAAGCAAAATTTCCTCAGTTAACTTGGAACGGAGGGTTGCCTTGGGAACAGGGAGGTCTGTCCCCAGCCACAGTGGCTCTTTCCAAGGCAGTAGCCAACAAGTAGCCAACCTGCAAGTCCTTCCCCTCTCTACGTTAGGGCACAGGAGTAGGAGGAAGTCTGGCCTTTGGTATCCATGTTGGTCACAAAGCATCTAGTAAATGAGGGAGTTATACTGGGATATTTTATGACAGGCCCTAGATAAATTTCATTCCTTCAGTAAGCCATATTTGGACTCTTGCTGGCTATTTCAAAGCACTTTAAAAATAAGATTGATTTCTGTTTTAAAATGAACATTTACTATCATCCTAGTTTCTATTATAAGTACTACTATTGCCCTCTATTGGTGAAAACTTTACAAATCTCAATTGTCTAACCACACTAGAAATTAAAGCTAACCATTCCAATAAGCAACCTACAGAGATGCTTTGTTGCTGGTATCTTTTTCTCTTGTTCTTGTTTTATTCAAAAACTATTTTTGTTGTTGTTGTTTAGAGACAGGGTTTCTCTGTGTAGCCCTGGCTTTCCGGGAACTTGCTCTGTAAACTAGACTGGTCTTGAACTCAGATCTCTCTGCTCTGCCTCTCAAGTGCTGGGATTAAAGGCATTCACCACTACTACCTGGCTCAAAAATTACATCTTTATTACATTTGTTTAGCGTGTATGTGAGTGTGTGTGTGTGTGCATGTGCCATGAACCACGTGCAGTGGTCAGAGGATGGCTCGTGGTCCTTCCCTCACTTCCTGTATACATTTCTCTCTTATTAAAAGAAAGTCATTTTTTCTGACACTAGTTATTTTCAAGGGTTATGAAAATTGTAATAGGTCTGATTTATGCAGTTGTGGCAAAGAAGGCATTAAAATGCCCACTTACCTACCTTTCTCCCAGCCCTTTCAGCTCAGCGCCGGCAGACTTCTGGATGCCCGTGGATCTGTACATCGGAGGAAAAGAGCATGCCGTCATGCATTTGTTCTACGCACGATTCTTTAGTCATTTCTGCCATGATCAAAAGATGGTGAAGCACAGGTGAGCATTTGTAGTTCTTCACAAAACAGTTCTGTTCACAAGCAGTGACTGGAACAGGTATCTATTGGGAATCAAGATAATATGTGTATACAAAAAAAAAATCTGTTTTTCATATATGCTTTAAAGGCCATTGTAGGTGTTTACAAATTGAGGTCCATTTACACAAACCTCTTAGTTAATCATTTGGTGTGGAATGTTTTGGGCTTGTATGAAATCCAGGTCTCAGTACATCTGTCTGTTAAGAAATTTAAGGGTTTTACTTGTGAAGGAAAGAGGAGCGTCGTGATGTTATGTGATCCCTGAAACATCTCACACATTTGTCACGCTGGATAAACCGTACCTCTGAGCTTGGCTGAATCCTCCTCTAATACGTCACGCTGACACTTGTGTCAGAAGACTTGTGTCAGCAGAAGACAGCATTGTAAATCCATTGACAGTTTTTCTCCTGTTGGCTTATAATATGTTCCTCATAACATTCAAAAGATGTAAGGAAGGGTGGTATACTTTTGTAATCCTAGCACTCAGGAGGCAAACACAGGAGGATGGTTGCAAACTCGAGGCTAGCCTTGGCTACATAGTGAGCTTTAGACCATATGGAGAGACTCTCTCAAGGATATATGTGCATGCTTTTCCCCATGAAATACACACCAGAACCTCGAGGGCATTTGATCCCACTGCAGATGGTTGTGAGCCATGTAGTTGCTGGGAATTGAACTCAGGACTTCTGGAAGCATAACCAGTGCTCTTAACCTTTGAGCCATCTCTCCAGGCCAAAATACATGTCTAACGTATAATATAATACATTTGGGGATCTGAGGCAAGAAGATGATGGTTTGAAGCCAGCCTAGGCTATGTAGAAAGAACCTGTAACTGGGGTTGGCTACTTTGTGGGTTCTTCTTTCCTCCACCCTTCTCCACCCTTTTCCTTCTACCCTTTCAATCCCCAAACACTAGGGAAGAGAGACCAAAAAAAGGATAGAGAGGAAAGGAAAGAGATCCCTGAATAAAGTCAGGGCTCAGAAAGGGGGCGACATTACACTGCTTCCTGCTGACTAAGGGTGTCGAGTTCCTTGGGGCAAGTTTGATTTCCCCATCAGGATATCTAATGTCTTCTTGTTTCTTCTTTGCACACAACTACTTAACAACCCATGACCAACAGCAAACAGCAGCCACCCACCTCATCTCTCAGGGCCCCAGCATTTATACACCCTCGAAAAAGTCCCCAGAATTCCAAATGTCACAGAGTCTCACAAACTGTCTGCAGCTGGCAAAATCATGTCCCTGCCAGAGCATGAGGCAAATCATAGTCAGCTGCTGTGTGACAGCCCCGTTTCCTACACCTGGGAGTAAAACAAAGACATTCTTATAATACTTATATAATAGTGGTGTGCTTTTAAAACCAAAATTAATCACTAAATTATCACTATTAAACCCTGTCTCTAAGAACCAAAAAGTAAAAAGTAAATGAACAGCCATGCTCCCCACCTCAGTGTGGGAAGTAGAACAATCTAATACTCACACCTTGATGCTCACAGGATGCCTCTCGCCAGACATCATCCCTTTCTCCACCATTCCTCCCGAGATAACTCCTGTAGTAAAATTTAACGATTCATTTCTTTATAAATGTATCACTACTGGCTCTATTGCATAAATTATTACTGTATGTGTGTATGATTGCAGGGAGGGCCTTGTGTAGGACGCATGCATGTGGAAGTCAGAGGACAAATTTGTGGAATTGGTTCACTTTTCCACCTTTAGGTTTTAGGGACCAAGCTCAGGTCACAAGGCTCATGTGGAAAACATCCAGTTCCATTTCTCTTCCCTGCGTTGGTCCTTCTGTGATTAGAACCGCATTTCGCATAGTCTATAGTGTTTCCTCACCCAGCATGTTTTGAGATTCAGCGTGGCCGGTACACGGAGTTACTCACCTCCTTCTGTTTCACGGCTGAGCCGCACGGTACTGTGCAGCCTGGTGCACCCGCTCTAGAACTTGTACCCACAGCAGCACAGGGCTCTACCTTTGAAGCTTGTCCATGCTGATGTTTTTCGTTGTATACATTGTCAGTATTTCCTTATTCTTGGCATATCTCTTATTTATTGCATCTTTTGATGAGCAGAAATCCCTAGTCTAATATAGTAAAACTTAACACCGGGGTTGAAGATGGGCTCAGTGGTAGAGTACTTGCCTAACGTGTACTGGACCCTGGATCCAATCCCCAACACCACAAAAAAAAAAAAAAAAAATTAGCCTCCCCCTCGGTGGCTGTTGCTTTCCATGCCTTTGCTCCGTCACTGAACAGCTCAGGCCTCCCACACTGTTCTGTGGTGTCCTCACCACAAGTCCGCGTATTACATCCACTGGGGGGCCTGCTGGTGGAACCTCTACTCCATACACTGACGTTTCTCTCTCTGTTGTGCTGCTTTGTCATTTACAGCCTTTGTTATTCTAATATACAGATCCTCTGACGGAAGTCCTCCTCCTCTTTGTCCTTTTACTTCCGGAGGATCTTCCTCTGACACACCCTCGTTTTCTCTGTCAGTTGTAGACTCATCCTGTCAGATTCCAGAGCACACACTGGGCGTGTCTCTTTGACATCACACTGGAACATTGGCCAATGCTCTTCCTCATCATCCCTCCCCTCATGTCTAATCTTAACGGCCCAAAAAATCTTCTTGTCCAAAATATATCCTTCAGCATGTCTTTTTGTTTTCTTTATTGATGGTCCATGTATTTGTTCTTTTCTCTAAAACTAAATTTATTTCAGCATCATATTTTAAAAACATCTTTTTATTTTTGTTTGTTTGTTTGTTTGAGTTAGGGTTTCTCTGTGTAACTGTCATGGCTGTCCTGGAATGCATTCTGTACACCAGGTTGGCCTTGAGCTCACAGAGATCTGTCTACCTCTGCTTCCTGACTACTGGGATTAAAGGTGTGGGCCACAACTCCCAGCCATCTGTGTATTTCCTGTCACACTGAATATTAGACTGAGAGCTTCGTGTGCTCTAAACGGCTGAACTACAGTGAGCTCTGCTCTCAGTTCAGGCATCATCCACTGAAGACTTCTCCCTAACACAGGGCTCTGAGCTAGCGCTTGCTCTCAGCCGCGGCTGCTTTTCTCTGTTGCAGTGGGCCAGGGATCATGGTGGATGCTTATAAACCCAGCACACCGGAAGCAGAAGCAGGTGGATCTGTGTGTGTTTGAGGCTAGCCTGGTCTCTATAGTGAGTTCTAGCCCTGCCAGGGGTACGTGGTGAGATGGAAGTCTAAGCTCCGAGCACTGCTGGTTTCCATTGAGTGACAGCTCTTTGCTATCAACACACCCTCATTGTCTTTGGCATTTTGAAGTTCACAAGAAGTGCTTTCTGTAGGTGTGGACTTATTTATTCTGCTTTGGATTCAGGCCAGCCCCCCCCCCCTCTCAGTTACTTATCTATGTATATGAATATTCTGTCTTCATGCACACCAGAAGAAAGCATCTGATTCCATTACCGATGGTTGTGAGCCACCATGTGGTTTCTGGGAACTGAACTCAGGACCTCTGGGAGAGCAGCCAGTACTTTTAACTGCTGAGCCATCTCTCCAGCCCTGAATTGAGGGCTTCTTAATTGTCCCTTCCTCATCCCACCCTCCAGTTTTATTCTTTTGAAATTGATTAACTGTATTTAGACCATTCCAGCATATTAGGTATCTCTCATTTAACTCTTCATATTCTCTCTCTCTCTCTCTCTCTCTCTCTCTCTCTCTCTGTGTGTGTGTGTGTGTGTGTGTGTGTGTGTGTGTGTGTGTGTGTGTGCCTTTGTGAGTATAGTTGCATCACATCTGTGCAGGAGTCCACCACAGTTTCAGATCCTGTGGAATGAGGTTACAGGAAGTTGAAAGCTGCCATTTGGGTGCTGGGAGCCAAGTCCAGGTCCTCTGGAAGAACAGTACTGAGCCATCTCTCCAGTGCCCCGGCTTTCTTTTTAGTATAATGTATTTCAAGCCTATCTGTTTCCTAAAGTTCACAACTTATTTATGTATGACAGCTAACCCTGTGTCTCAGCCCACTGTGATCTAACATGTTTCTGTTTTTGCTGCTCTTAACCATGGCTCATTGGTTTTGGGGGACAGTGATTTTCAGCCAAGCTTATATGTCATGGCTGCTTGTTGACAGGATCTCCTGATACCTCTGAGTGGGCAGTTTGTGTTCCCTCTATTGCTGGAGAGAACACCACAACCACCTCAGGTGCTCCGCCTGAGGTTGTGTGACTACAGGTTGCATGGATCCAGTGCCAGAGCTGTAATGGGATCAGCTTATGTTTGTAGAGTCTCAGGAGAGTTTTCCTATTCCGCCATGGTCAGTGAAGGTAAGGTTAACGGCTTTTCTGTGCTTACCAGCGGTGAGCAGCTTCCTCATACTTCCGTGGCTTCAGTGGTTCCTGCTGTACTGGAAGGTTTGGGTCTCCAGATCTCCTATCTAATCTTCGAGATCCCTTCTCTGCTCAGGAGTCCCCTAGATTGCTTAGAGAAGAACTGGCTAAATGAACTGTGCTTTCTGAGTGTTTGAGTTTTTGTTGTTGTTTCTTTATTCTGCTTTGGTTTTGCCAGCTCAATGACACATTTTAGACAGTGTATTTTATAGCATGTCTAGCCTTTTTAGTTCTGTTAGAACAATAAATTATGGTCTCCTATGTGCATGCTGTTAGCAGAATGACCCCAGGTCATCCTGTTAAATACCTCCTAGCTGTACAGGAAGTGCACCTCTCCCTTCCTGTTTCCCACCTTCCATCTGTTATCTGGACCTTTGTTTCTTTTCATATTCCAGAACAAAATAATATTTTGCTTATTCTTCCCCATGTATATGTCTTGATGATGAGCTTGAACTGATTCTCCTGTCTCTGTCTCCTAACTGTGCCCAACCTGAGCACTCATTTGTGAATGTTACATGTGTTACCTGTGTCTTTTGATTTCTTGACTTAGTGGAAATTTTGATGGTTTTCTCCATTAGAACATACATACTTCCCATTCTTTTTTTTTTCTGCATAGTGTATCATAATTAATTGAAGCATTTACTTATTTTTTCTAATATATTATTATTTTTTAAAAGAGTGATGCTTTATTTCTTAGCAAGATAGAGGAATATTTTTCTTGTTAAAGATTTATTTATGTATTTTATTTATGTTGCTTTATTTATATTTTATTTATATTTATTTATTTACTGTTGCTATCTTTGGACACACCAGAAGAGGGCATCCAATCTCATTACGGATGGTTGTGAGCCACCATGTGGTTGCTGGGATTTGAACTCAGGACCTCTGGAAGAGCAGTCAGTGCTCTTAACCGCTGAGCCATCTCTCCAGTATATGTGTGTGTGTGTATGTATATATATATATATATATTTTTTTTTTTTCCTGAGACAGGGTTTCTCTGTGTAGCCCTGGCTGTCCTGGAACTCACTCTGTAGACCAGGCTGGCCTCGAACTCAGAAATCCGCCTGCCTCTGCCTCCCAAGTGCTGGGATTAGAGGCGTGCGCCACCACCACCTGGCTATATACTTTTTTTTTTTTTTTTTTTGGTTTTTCGAGACAGTATATACTAACTTTTTAATTGGGAGTGGTAAAACATGGCTTTATCCCCAGTACTTGGGGCAGACGCAGGCAGTTCTAGGACATCCAGAGCTGCACAGTGAGAATCCTATTTTAAATGCTTTGTGTTACATTTATTTATTAGCTTATGTATGTGCACATGAGGGTGGGCCTCTGCTTGCCAGTGTTCTGTAGCACCCAGGGCGTGAGCTCTACTCCTCAAGCGTCTTACACACTTAGTTAACCATCTTGCCTGTCCCTAGTTTACGTTTTTTGATAAAAATGTATGACTTTCGTACATGCCTGGAAATCGCACTACTTGGAGGGCAAAGGTAATAGGATTGGCCTTATCTCGATCAAAAGCTATGTGTCTATAACTTTCAGATTCTCCATAGAGCAGACAGAAATTCAGCTTCATTAGAGTGGGGGTGCTGGAGGCTCTGCCC
Organism: Grammomys surdaster; assembly: GCF_004785775.1. NCBI lineage: Eukaryota > Metazoa > Chordata > Mammalia > Rodentia > Muridae > Grammomys > Grammomys surdaster. Next base: position 151,804 of record NW_021604620.1, on the reverse strand, counting down.
TTACCCACTCTGCCAGCTCCGGTCAGAGCTCTGCAGTATGAAAAACATGCTGGGTGCAGCTGAGGGCTGAAACTGGCCTTCTGCTTCTTACCCAGAGACCTCGATGTGTGAGAACGACAGATCTGCATCCGGACAGTAAACATACCAATATCACAGCGCCCATCAGATCTGCATCTGAACACTAAACATATTGATATCACAGGGCCCATCAGATCTGCATCCGGACACTAAACGTATTGATATCACAGGGCCCATCAGAGAATTAGTTAAAACACTTGTGGTTCAGGTCATGCTACTCAGTCCATTTTGCATTCTGTATCTGTGAAAACAGATTTGCTGGCTGTGGGTTGTGTCCTGTTACTGTCATGGTCTCATGAAAATTTTGTTTGTGTATTTTCTTTTTTCTATACTCACCATCTAACCCAGGCCAGCCTAGAACTCTTGTTCTTCCTCCCTCAGTGTTGGGATTATTTATAGTGTACACCACCACAGCCAGCCATGGGATTATTTATAGTGTATATACCACAGCCAGCCATGGGATTATTTATAGTGTATACACCACAGCTAGCCATGGAATTATTTATAGTGTACAACACCACAGCCAGCCATGGGATTATTTATAGTGTATACACCACAGCCAGCC
>NW_021604620.1:125233-151061 GCF_004785775.1 Grammomys surdaster | reverse complement strand
GTATACACCACAGCCAGCCATGGGATTATTTATAGTGTATACACCACAGCCAGCCATGGGATTATTTATAGTGTGCACCACCACAGCCACCCATGGGATTATTTATAGTGTGCACCACCACAGCCAGCCAGACTTTTGCAGTGATTACATAATCATTTTAAAAAGCGGCCATTTACAGAATGTAGTCTACAAACAGGAGACTCCAGGGAGGCTCCTGGTAATTTTGGGTGAAGGCAGGCCTCATCTTGGTTTCTTTCTGGTTCTACATCAGCAGCCACCTGGTGCAGTCAGAGGAGTGGGCGGCTGCTGTACAGGGCTTCAGTATTTATAGAAATGACACCTAAAGTAACCTGCCAGTCTGTGCTTAGAATTCCTCAGCTTGCTTCCTCTCCCCTCTTTCCATCCTTTAAAGGTAGGTCAAAGGAGGAGCCTGCACTAACCCAGAGATGGTGAAGACCCCAGCACTTGTCTTCCTGCTTACACAGGTTATGCTTCAGTGTCGATGGAAATAATCCGCCTCCAGGGGTGCAGTTTAAGAGGGCGGGAGAATCAGGGCCTTCCAGGCAGAGGGGCCCTCCTGCTCTTGGAGAAACCCACCACTGGGCTGCAGGAGTCTCTCATTCTCTTGGCTGAAGTAGACCATCTCTGCCTTTACATGGAAGTCACATTGGCTCAATTTGTATTTCCATGTGTGACTGGGACAGAGAAGTCTGCAGAAGTGAAGTGCTGCTGGGGCTCAGGGGAGCCTGGGGGACCATAGCCAGGCCACCGGAACTCATGCCATTTTAATGATGTTTTATTTATATGGGTGTTTGCCTGGGTGCATGTCTGTTCACCACATACGTATAGTGCCCCAGGGACCAGTAGAGGACATTGGATCCCTAGAACTGGAGTTAAAGACAGTGAGAGGCCCTATGGGTGCTGGGAACCTAGTGCTCTTAATTACTGAGCCAGCTCTACAGCTCCCACCCCCTCCCCGTGCCAGGTTTTATCATCCCTGTGCTGAATCGTCTGCCTGAGACAGTGCCTGCTGGGCTGTAACTGGGAGAAGCTGGAGTCTAGACGGACTTCAGAGATCTAGTAGCATACATTTCAGAAAGGGAGACACGTTCATTATCAGAGCCTGGGTCCTGGGACAGTGATGTTCTACAGGACACCTGCCAATTATGGAAAGAGGGCCAGTGTGGGCAACCTGGGGCCCTCACTCAGAAACCCTTTGAAGTAATTTTGAAATAGAAAAGTAAATGATTCTGGTAGTAGACAAACTAGTCAGGTGGCATTGGGGACAGTGCCTGGGGAGGGGGGCACAGTAGGTGCTGTTTGCATGTCTGTGTTTACACAGATGTCTGTGTCATGAAGAGTCATCAACTTGTACCTACCCCAGAACTAGTGTGCTTTTCAGTGTGAGTGCTGGTTCTCATTTGACAATGCTTTAAACACAGGAAGGAAAGAGGAGGGAGATGGAGTGGGAAGAAGAGAGGAGAGAGAGAGAGGGAAGAAAAGAGACAGGAAGAGGAGGAGGGGGAGAGGAAAAGGGAAGGCGAAAAGGGGGAGAGGGAGGGGAGAGAGAGAGAAGGAGGGAAAGGGAAAGAGAGCGAGACTTAAAAGCCAGAATACAGATTAGATAGATACAGACAAGGTCAGGGTCTGGCTAGCAAGTTGCAATTCTACACATTCCCAGAAGGTGGCAGTGGTGGGTCACTTGATTGTATGAAAAACAAAACCAAACAAAACCCCAATGATAGTAAATTACAGGATTCCCGCTCCCTATGTTTAAGTCTTTTTTTTTTTTTCTTTCAGAAAAGGTCATGTATAGCCTAGGCTGTCCTCGAACTCAGGATCATGCTGACTCAGCCTTCTGTGTAGCTGGGGTACAGGTAGATGCCCAGGAACTGAGTCTTACTGCCGCTGATTTAACTTGCTCTAGCCATGTTTTTGGTTCTGAGTATAAATCCAGGGCCTTGTGTGTGGTAAGCATGCATTGTGCCACGGAGTCACACTTCTACTTCTCTGAGTTCCTCTTAAGTGTGAACGAACCAGTGCCCAGCGTGAGAGGAGAGGTGCTGGCACGGAGACAGCGCAGCATTGGATAAACACGAGATGAACTTGTGCTAGAACCGTGCAGCTGGGTGCACACAGATGCGCTCATGGAGCTCGCTGGCGGTGCCTTGGTGTTGAGGTGCAGTGCCCCTGCTTTGTAAAGCACTACCTTAATTTGCTGTTCATCTTATACGCATCTGCATCCAGCCTCTGCCTTCACCTGCTCAGCAAAAGGTGGCTGTGCAGGTTGGTTCTTGTCAGCTTGTCACTGTGTGCACACGTAGAGGGATCTGTGCTATCTTGACACAGCAGCACGCTCATTTGGTCCTGTGACGTCAGCTAACGCGTGTGTGCACTGAATGGGGCCCCACAAGCATGCGTGTCAGCGTTTCTTCTTGAGTGTTAACTGTACTTGATTTTTTTCCACCTTTGTAAATGTGCCCATCTCTCACCATTGCTTCCGTTTTTAAAAAAAGATTTACTTACTTTACTTTATGTACTTGTTTTAGGGTTTTGTCTGCCTCCATATCTGTATATCAGAAGACAGCATCAGATCCCATTACAGATGGCTGGGAGCTGCCATGTGGGTGCTGGGAATTGAACTCAGAACCTCTGGAAAGCTGCCACTGCTTTTAATCACCGATCTATCTCTCTAGCCCCTCACCATTGCTTCCATATACCCCTATATGTGCTGTATGTATACACACACACACACACACACACATACACACACACACACACACATAGACACACACACATACACACACACATACACACACACACACATACACACACACATACACACATACACACACACATATACACACACACATATACACACACACATACACACACACACATACACACACACACATACACACACACACATACACACACACATACACACACACACACACATACACACACACACATACACACACACATACACACACACACACACACACAAATACATACATACTCACTAAAAAACCTTAGAACAGGGTGGTGGGTGGATCTCAGACAGAACATGTATTTAGCACCTGGACCCTGAGGAGATTATGGCGCAGTATGGAACTGACACACACAAAGGTCGGTCAGGAATCTTTTGTTTCTGGCCCTCATCTCTCTCAATCTCTTGTCTGCCCTCTTGAATCTACTATACTAAAATGTCCTTTTCCTTGTCACTACCTCCCTGTAGCTGTTGGGCAGTGACCACTTGGGCCACTAGTCACCTAAATCAGATGACCTTGAACATGAAGTAAGGATCTTCTGGGATCAACCTGCGAGACTGACCTGGTCTATAGCTCGTTGGACCTATTTAGGTTTCTGGATTCCTGATTCCCTGAGTAGAAGCTCCCCAATACCTGCCCACTCCTACCCCTCAACCCCATGTCAGTGACCTTGCACCCCAGAGCTGGGATGTTGGAAGGGCTGCCATGGTAGTATAAATGAATGAACCTCTAGTTGCCCAGAGCAACATGAAATACTTACATAGGATGGTGTCTGGAATTGCCTGCTGAAATGCATCAAAATAGAATCAGGCAGATTCTTAGAAAATAAAGTAAAATAGGGTAAAGAAACTGAGTGTTTCTTAAGAATAAACCATTGTAGTCACTGGTGTGGTGGTGCATGTCTTTCATGTCAGTACCCAGGGGACAGAGGTAGACAGATCTCCAAGTTTGATCTACATAGAGAGTTCAAGTCCAGCCAGGGCTGCAGAGTGAGACCTTGTCAGAGGGTTTGGGAGAGGTGTGTGTGGGCACAGGGCTGGAACAGTTGGTTGCTCAGTGGTTATGATTACAGGCTGCTCTTCTGGAGGACCCGCCATGCCTGCCCTGCCTGCAACTCTGCTTCCCCACTAAGATAGTCATGAACCCTAACCCTACAATCATGAGCCCCAAGTTAAATGCTTTTGTTTATAAGTTGCCTTGGTCAGCTTGTTTTGTCATGGTGTCTTGAGGTTTTATTGCTGTGAGGAGACACCATGACCAAGATAGCTCTTTTTTTTTTGGTGGGGGGGGAGTTCTAGGGTTTTGAAAAGTAGTGTGGCCTGTGGCGTTCCAGGTACTGGCATAGTCTCTGGTAGACCAGAGGGTTTCTGGGACTCTGAGTACTATTGTGACCTCTGGGGTTCCAGGTATCCATATGAATTATGGGATTATGGGTACTGGCATGGTCTTCCACGGAGCAGTGGACATCTTTTGGGGTTATGGACTGGGGTATGGAGATAAGGGGAGGGAATATTATTAGAAAAACTGGGTGAGCTCTAAGGAGTGTTGTTGGGCTATGGGTGGGGTCTAAGATAGCTCTTTTTTTTTGTTGTTTTTTTGTTTTTCAAGACAGGGTTTTTCTGTATATCTCTGACTGTCCTGGAACTCACTCTGTAGACCAGGCTGGCCTCGAACTCAGAAATCCGCCTGCCTCTGCCTCCCAAGTGCTGGGATTAAAGGTGTGCGCCACCACTGCCCAGCCCAAGATAACTCTTATACATGAAACATTTAATAGGGGCTGGTTTACAGGTTCAGAGGTTCAGTCCATTATCAGCATGACAGGAAGTATGACAGTGTACAGACAGACATGGTGCTGGAGGAGCTGAGAGTTCTACATTTTGATCTGAAGGCAGTAAAGGGGGAATTCCACACTGGGGGAGCTTGAGCAAATGTAAGACCTCAAAGCCCCACCTCCATAGTGTTATCCTTCATCCAACAAGACCACACCTACTCCAGTAAGGCCACACCTCCTAATAGTGCCACTCCCTACGGGCCAAGCATTTAGACATGAGTCTGTGGGGGCCAGACCTAATCAAACCAGCACACGTGGTAATAGATAAGTAATAGCACACACACCAGCTGTTGGTAGCTGCCTTAGAGTGAAATGGGCCAGGAAGGACAGGTCGATAATACTTAGATTTTAACAGAAATGACCTATTCTTGTCCAACTCATCAGATTTAAAACTTGAAGGCAGTCTAAGCAGTACTGTGTTAAGGGAAATAGTAAGCACCCTTCACACAGACAGCCTTCAGTGCTCCCACCAGGCCTTCTGCACAGCGCCTGACGAGCAGCTGACACCGGCTCTGTCTCATGCGGTCACTTGATCCCATCTTCCCATCCACACTTTGAGGCAAGTTTTTCTTGCTCCCATGTTGTAAGTTGGCAAAGTGGACTCCCAGAACAAGTAAGTGGCTTTTGTGGCTCATAGAAGTAGATGAGATCCAGGCCTTCCAGACCTGAGGCCTGGGCTCTTTCTACTTCACCTCAGTGCAAAGTGGACCTGTAATAAACCTGGCTGCTGCCCTGACTTAATGTTCCCGCTGTATCCAAGGAGCCTACCCTAAGGTGTGGATGGTAGTGATGATTTCTGGATACCTTGAGTCCTGGCTGCTCCACGCACCCCCTTTTTTTTTTCTTGTGATCTTTCTTCAGGGAACCTTTCCATAAACTACTGGCCCAAGGCCTCATTAAGGGACAGACATTCCGCCTTCCATCTGGACAGTGTCTGAAGAGGGAGGATATAGATTTCACAGGTAAGGAGGGCCCAACTTAGCTGGGGCAGGTAAGAACCAAGGCCAGGTCCGGGAGCTCGTTTTTGCTTGGACATCTCCACCTTATCCAGCTTTATTTGACAGCCCATTGCTAGAGAGAGCCTCAGAGCATGAAGTCTTCCAGGGTCTTTTCCCACAGACTTCGAAGCAAAGTTTGTTTTGTTTTGTTTTGTCTTTTTTGGTTTTTTCGAGACAGGGTTTCTCTGTATAGTCCTGGCTGTCCTGGAACTCACTCTGTAGACCAGGCTGGCCTCGAACTCAGAAATCTGCCTGCCTCTGCCTCCCAAGTGCTGGGGTTAAAGGCGTGTGCCACCACTGCCTGGCTGAAGCAAAGTTCAAAATATGGAATTCTGCCATGCCCATTTATCCTCCCCTCCCTGTCAGCACCCACTCGGAATCATGCCTCGTTCCTGAGGACTCTTTTGGCATCTAGGTCCTGCTCCTGTTTGTGCAAAAACAAAAGAGAAGTTAGATGTGACGTGGGAGAAGATGAGCAAGTCCAAACACAATGGAGTGGACCCTGAGGAGATCGTGGCCCAGTATGGAATTGACACAGTCCGGCTTTACATCCTCTTTGCAGCCCCGCCTGAGAAGGACATCTTGTGGGATGTGAAGAGTGAGTCTGCCTGCTTCCTTTACAGGCTGCCCTGGCCCTGAAGGGACTGGGGAAGGAAAGGTTTCTTGCTGGAAACAGTAATGGAGAATTCTAGAAGTCATCTTGTCCAGGCTTCTGCCCCTTTCCAAGATACTAGCTCTCCGTTGTTCAGAGGCCTTGGGTCCCTGTGGGGGGTGAGGGTGGGTGTGGGAGGGTCCCACTGCCTGTGCACAGTCCCAGTCCTCACCCTACACTTGCTAGTGGTGGGGCCCGGAAATCCACACTATTGCAGGCTCTGTGCTGCTTATAATGTGAGGTCTCTGGATGACTCTCCTTAAAGGCCGACCCTCCGTGCTTACTTAGCCTGCTAAACTACAGAGGCCAGTGTTCTTTATTTTAGCATTCCTTAAAAAGTTTTTCTAGAACAGAATCCTCCTCCCTCACCAAGATGATGCCTGAGTACTGGGACCACATGCCACCCATCAGCCACTCCCTGCTACTTGACTTCCTCCCGAGATTTGTTTCTCCAAAGCTTTGGTTTTGCCCTTGTGATCTGCCTGGGTGTGGATTTGGGAAGTGAAACCAGTGACTGCGGGAGGAGTCTATTTTATCTGAGGATTGGCTGGTTTCTCACTATGTTTTATGATGGTAGATCTGGACAGTTATGGCAGACAAAGCCCTAACAAACTGCCTTTAAGTAACAGGCAGGACATGCAGACCAGGGTAGGCACTAGCCCTGCTTTTTCCTTCCTATATGAGCAAGTCTCCACATCTGCTTTTCACAAGCCTCCAGCTGTCCCTGCTGTGTCCCCACTCTTGAGGATACCCATCTTAGTAGCCACGGGCTTCAGGCATCTGCACCTGTACTTATTTGGTCAACTGTGTGACCAAGAACCACCAGGTGGCCTGTTCTGCTTCCCCAGCTCAGAACAGTGGTTAGATTGGTGAACATGTTTGGAATATGTAACACACCCTTGGCAAGGTGAGAGGTTGTTAGATGACCTCACACTGTGCTACAGGGCTATTCCCCAGCATGTTGTGCAGCCACTGTGCTGTCACCCGTCCTCATGAGATCCCAGCTTCACTAGTAGTGGCAACTATTTTAAGCACCCTCTTGGCCCCAAGGTATATCTGAAATGGCAAGTTGGCTGACCCAGAAGGCAGTGTACCGATGCCCATCCCAGGGCAGGTAGCAACTGCTGACCAGCCCTGCTGCCGTTGCTCAGGACATCAGGGATCTGGAAAGGACCTGTGGCTGACTCTGGGAGGACCACAGGGCTTTTCTCGTTCCTGTCTTATCAACTCTCTTTCTTTGTCTTCTTGATTGCCATGAAATGCAGCTGATGCACTCCCTGGAGTGCTAAGATGGCAACAGCGGTTGTGGTCCCTGACAACAAGATTCATCGAGGCAAGGACTTCCGGGACAGTCCCCCAGCCTCAGCTGCTGAACAGCAAGGAGAAAACCAAGGCCCGAAACCTCTGGGAGTACAAAAATGCAGTCATAACTCAGGTCAGAGTCCATGGTCTGGGCAGTGTGTCACTGCTCACTCTGAGGGAGCCTTTGCCCAGTGGTTTGTGAAGCCTTCTTGCTCGAGGGCCACATGAGTCTTCTTTGTGAAGACTCTTTTTTGTGGCTCTGTTGCCTCAATTGCCCTCATTACTTTGGTTGTTTACACAGACTTCCTGGTGGAAAGAGATGTGCTCAAATAATGGCTGTCCCTCCTACCTTCTTCCACCTAGACCTCAGGAAGCCACCTATTCCCTGTGCCCCTGGACATGACCCGCAGGATGATCCAGTCTAGTATCTCTGATGAGGCGGGCCACGTTGTATTAACAGGGATGTACAGCTGAAAGCAACAGACCGCCATAAAGTGTCCTCTCATGTTATAGATCAGGCCGAGCCCCAGACAGGTCGGATGTCTTGCTTAAAGTACTGCAGCTAACGAGGGACTGAGCACAGCACAGAACGGGGCCTGAGCGCTCCTGTGCCCATCAGAGCTTTTCCACTTGACTACTCTTTTCCAGAGTGTCCGTAGGACTTGTTTTAGGTTAATTTCTACAAATACAAGATTATTTTTAATGGGTTTCTGATAACCAAATTCTTCTTAGGCGGGTTCATTTTCCACTTGCTAATTGGGGGCTGGGGGTAGGTTGGTGGTAGAACACTTGTTTAGAGTGTGCCGGGTCTGGGGGAAGCTATGCTGATTAAGTCTGAGAAGGCCTCCAAAGCCCCTTCTTACCTGGACTGTCCTCAGTGACATTGATGGCATAGCAGGGGGGTTTATTTTTTTTGTTTTTGTGACCTGAGTGGCTCTGGGTCCAGCATCTAGTGACATTTCTTCAGCTCCACTTCCATCCTTCATGTAGAGGGAGTCACCGAGACGAGTCTGGGAATCTGAGTGCTGCCAGGGGGCGATCTCTCTGAACCGTAGGTCAGATCATGGATGCTGTTTCAACAGCTGTGAACGACTGACATCTTAAAGACTCGGTGGTGGAGCGTGAGCCCCAGGCCTCACTCGGGCTACGGAGAGTGTTCCCTGATCTGCGTCTCCTGCCTCTCCAGTCTTTATGCTGCGTCGGAGCCCCCCCTCCCCCCACCACCACAGCGAGCGTGGTTTTCTTAAGCACCTCTTCTGGAAACGACAGACGTGCATGTGATGTGGAAAGAGAGGCAGTCTTAAGTAGTGGAGACAACATTGACTTTGACTTTAAAACTCTTTTTGCTCATAAAATGTAGTCATTATTCAAGGCAGTAAATATATTTGTAAGCATTTTTGTTGTTATTTTCCGTTAGCTTTTAGTTAGTTGTTTGGTTTTGTTCTGTTTGTTTATTATCACTCTTTTTTTCTGGAAAGGAAGTTTTGAAGAAAGTGAGTTTAAAAAAATCGACTTTTACCAACAGGTGACCACCCATTTCACAGAGGACTTCGCCCTGAATTCCGTAGTCTCTCAGCTGATGGGGCTCAGCAGTACCCTCTCGGTAAGTGGCCGGGTCTCAGCGGTAGCTGCACGGAGAGGGTGGAAGTGTTGGGAACATTCCTCCCATGGTTACATCCCTATCATGCTACTTCAAGGTTTTAAAGGTTGTCTGGGCAGAGCCGTTTGCTTTTTTTCTGAGACAGGGTCTTATTGCATAGCTCAGACTAGCCTTCAACTTGTGGCGATCCTCCTGCTTCTGCCTCCTAGCTTCAAGCCTCTTGTAAGAGGCCATAGAGGCCTGAAAGGTTAGACTCCATTTCTGACTGACTAGTTGCAAAGCCATGGCCAGGCTTAGGCCTCTCCCTGTTCTAACCTTCTTCCCCTACTGCCTGACTTCCTGAATGTATCGTGTGTTTCCTTGTCAGAGATACTGTTTGTATCTGCTTAACCTAGGTGCCACAGAACTACTCCCACTGGCAAAAAGAGCTGTCATTTTCAGTACCGCTCATTTTTTTTTTGCTACACATTACTCCAGTTTTTCTTGACAAGGGAAGAGTTTGTCAATAATTGTTGGATAGAGAGGACCCTCACCCTGGTATTCCACAGTGGAAAACCTTAGGAGACACTCTTTGCATTTTCCCTAGGCCACAGCACATAGGAAACCTTGCAGAGTGCTTATAAGTTTGACCTTGTTCCCAGAGCAGCTATTCCTCCCATGTTGAGGCTTAGCTCCGTTGTCTGTCAGATGAGGCACAGATCCTGCCCTTGATGGGCAGTTCTGAGCACTGGGTATGGGTTCTGTGAAAGAAGGCTTCTGAACCGAGCGTAGAGGTAATGACAGTTTCTCCCACCCACTGAGCCTCTGGATTGTACTTCGTTCATTGCCTGTCTTACCCTGCCTGTGTGCACCTCAGTCTTAAAAGTTCCTTCCTCTTCCTTAGCAAGCCTCTCAAAGAGTGGTTCTCCACAGCCCTGAATTTGAGGATGCTCTGTGTGCCCTGCTGGTGATGGCTGCCCCCCTGGCCCCTCATGTAACCTCAGAACTCTGGGCAGGTACGTAGAAGTCTCCTTGTCTAACTAGTTACTAGTTACTACTATCGTTTGTCCAAGCCTCTATTTGATCATTATTTATAGCTCAGCAAATGTCTGTCAGAGTGTTCTTCATCCCTTAAGGGGTTCAGCTTCTCTCTCTCTCTCCTCTCTCTCTCTCTCTCTCTCTCTCTCTGTGTGTGTGTGTGTATGTGTGTGTGTGGTGCCTGTATGTAGATGTCAGAGGACAACCTTTGGGTCTCAGTTCTCACCTTCCTACCTTGTTTTGAGATAGGATATTAGCTACTATGTGATCCAGGCTAGCTAGCCCAAGAACTACTAGAGATGCTCCTCCTGTCTCCACCCTCTGTCTCCCCGTAGCAGCACTCGTGGACCACAGATGCTTTGGCTACTGTATCTTTTACATGAGTTCTGAGCATCCAAACTCAGATGTCCAAGCTTGCTCAACAAGCACTTCTACCCACTCACCCCTAAACTGTCTTCATTGTGATCTCATGAGCTCAGTTCAGATTTTATCTGTTTTGGTATCCAAAGCTACTTCCAAATGTTCATCCAGAGTTTCCATCCCAGCAGGCCCTCTGATTGGGTTTGTTTGTTGGTTTGTTTGTTGTTAGTTTATGGTGTTAGAGACTTAGTCCAGCTTTGTACATGCTAAGTATATGCCCTGCCACTGAACCACACCCCAGCTTCTGATGGTATATTCATGCAATGTGGATGTCGTTCTTTCCAAAACACTCAAGCAAATTCATTTCTCTGGGAAAGGTCAGTGTGGAGTGCCCCTGCTTCCTGCTCATTTTCTTAGAATTGCCAGGGTTGCTATAAGCAGTGTCAGCACAGACCCAGGGCCTCCTGACATACTCAGTGGGATCAGCTAGCACAGACAAGGATGGCAAGATAGGGGAGAGGCAGCCCCCAAACGCCACCAGAAAAGGATCGCCATCCACAGAAACTGACCACCACTCCCAACCCCCTAGCATGCACTGTGAGCCCCAAGGCATCCTGGGATCCTGTGTTTAGGGCAGGAGTGGAGAGCATGCTCTGTGAACCCCAAGGCAGCCTGGGGTCCTATGCTCAGGGCTGGAGTGGAGAGGCTTGTTTATGTTTTCTGCAGGAAGGCCAAGCTCTCCAGAGGTGGGGATGAGAGGGGTGCAGCTGGCCCTTCATGATGGCCCTGCAGGCCAGATCTTTGTCACTCATCTGCTGCATTCAGACTAATCCCATTTTGTTGACCTTTCACCTTGACTGTGTCTTTGTAATTGCCATACACATGTTGGTTATTTTCACTTAGAAGAGCAAAATGGCAAAAACCTGCATATATGCAGGATTCTAAGCTCCACCCTTACAGCCAAGCTGTGCCCACCATTCAGGGAAAGCCTGGCTAGGGACCATACCTATAAATAAGCATCCTGATTACTCCAGGAAGTCTGGGCTTCCTTGTTTTTCTCAGTAGAATGTATAACTGCTTCTGTTCAGAACATTTTTATCCAAGATCCTTTCATCTCTTAGGCATCCTGTATGACTTCCATACGGAGGTTTTGGAAACTTTCCCAATACATCTGGGTCACAGGACAAGCCACTACCAGCTCAGCAAATAAAGACATGATTATCTGTTTTCTGTGACCTCCATTTCACTTTAGAGAAGGAGGAAGCCAGAATCTTTTCTGCAGTTGCCAAAAGGCCGTTAAGTTCATTGTGAAGTACAACAGCTCAGTCCAGGACTGGCCGGGCACCAGGAAGAGGCTAGGGCCAGCTTGGCACCAGGAGGAGGCCAGCCTGGTCCTCCTTGGGCCTTAAGGAGCCTTCACTTCCCTCCTAGTAACTGGCAATACCGGCTCACCTAGGTATCAGATAGGAAAACTGCGGTGGATGCATACAGTACAAGCACGAGTCAAGGCACAGGCCAGTAGAATAAAAGGCATCGGCTCCACCCAGTGGCCTGTCCACGGCTTAGGCTTACCTATGGTCTGTAATTTTCAGTCTGAGAAGAAGGGGGGCTTGTAGTGGGTATAAATGAGCAATTACTAACTCATGGTTCAATAAGGCTGATCGTGTGTTTGTGTGTGTGTGTGTGTGTGTGTGTGTGTGTGTGTGTGTGTGTGTGTGTGCGCGTGCACACAGGCATGCACACCTGAGTGTTTTCCTAAGTGTTTGCAGTCCTGGTGTCAGACCCAGGATAGTGTTCATGGTAACAAGCATTCCTCACTGATCTGTATCTTTGGTTTTTCTTCTGAGTAAAGGAAGTAGAACGTGTCACATTCTGGCCCAACATTGCTACCTGCTTATATAAACATACTCTGAATATCTGAAGCCAGTGATCCCAATATTATATATTATATTGTATTATATTATATATAGTATAATATTTTGAAGGAAAACCTACAAATGAATGGGAAAAGGAAGCTTTTGCAACAACTAGGTTTATAATGTTTACTTTGTGTTTTTTTTGTTTTTTTTTTTTTTAGTTTTTGGAGACGGGGTTTCTCCATAAAGCCCAGGCTGTCCTGGAACTCACTCTGTAGACCAGGCTGGCCTCGAACTCAGAAATCTGCCTGCCTCTGCCTCCAAAGTGCTGGGATTAAAGGCGTGCACCCACACTGCCCGGCTTACTTTGTGTTTTTGAAGATAATTTTTTTTTTACTTTATAAACAAAATAAATTACTAGTAAATTTGAAAGTTAAATGGGGGGGAAATGAAACCTTTCAAAAAAATCAGAAGAAAGGTATTGAACTGATCTCACAGTATGGGAAAACTCTATACTTAAATATCTTTTCAAACTTCAGAAGAACTGTGAGTGGCGCTCAGTGGTAGAGCCCGTGCTTAGCACACTCGAAGCCCCACGGTCCTCACAGCACACCTGTAAGGTACACGTACGTAGTATATATAAAAGCAATGCATTTCTTATGAAGAACCTATAAGACGTTGTTCTTAGAAGGAAAGGAGGATCTTGAGGTACATCCTATGGTGAAGCTACTTAGCATGCTCAAGGCACCAGGTTCCATTCCTGGTTCTAAACGAAAAGAGAAGCCCTAGCGTCCAGGGAAGAAGACTGGAAAGGGTTAATACCATGTCCCGTTTTTGTGGCCCACCCTGAGCCAAGGGTCTGTTCATGAGAGGGATCCAGTGAGGCAAGAATATATAGTAGGGTGAGAATGTTAAGCTCCCAGGAGGGCAGGGGGCATCCTTCTGTCTAGTGCACTCTACGTAAGAAGGGCTGGGTACAAGATTTTCAGACCACAGAATACTCATGGCAGGGGACACTTGTGAGAACAGCCTGTACTTGGGGTCTGTTATCAAGAAAGCATTCCTTCTCTAGCAAGGGGGTAGCCCCAAGACATGGCAGCCTTGCTTTTCCTCTCATGTCCGTCCATCCTTTCATCCCTGCATGCTGTTCAAAGAAAGGCCAACTGAAACCTGGGATCACAGACCAGCCGTGGGAAGAGGCCAGCTCTTCCCTGTGCACCAGTATACCACTTGATCCTCTAAGCAGTCTTATTTCTACCCTGTTGATCAACCATACAGTCATGAGAGTGTCACATAGGAAAAAGTTTTAGTTTACAAGAAATCTCTGATATTGGCACAAGAACCCAATGTAGGAGCCCACAAAACAGAAAGCACAGGTACTACTCAGGGTGGCCAGTCCACATCGTGGACACAGTCATTTACAGCTTCCTTCGCCTCCTCAGAGTCTTGTACCCTGTTCACAAATTGCCCCTGTGTGTTCAGAGCAGCCTGATCTTCTGTGCTTTGGTGTTGCAGGCCTGGCACTGGTACCAAGCAAGCTCTGTGACCGTTACGCCTGGGATGCTGGTGTGATGCTTCAGGCCTGGCCCACGGTAGACTCACAGTTCCTTCAGAAGCCCGATATGGTGCAGATGGCTGTTCTGGTGAGTGCCACCCATAAGGCCTGACTGTGATCTACAGACTATCACTCTCCTACCAGTGACCCATCAACCCAGCCCTGAGCCAGCCCTTCCTCCTGACCAAGCCCACAATACAGAGGTCTGTTTTCCTTTCTCTGTGCCTTCAGTATATCCCAGAAGCATGTAAGCTTCAACTCTCAGGGACTGGAAGAGCTAGAAAGGGGAAACACCAGCCCAATCTGCCTTAATGGCTCCAGGGTCTTCCGGCTCCATTTGGGAGCACCTGAGTAGGTTTAGGGTGACACAGTGGGGAGACACAGAGAAAGTAACAGTAAAGAATCCCTCTGTTGTTCTGGAGAAGTAGCTTGATGGTTCAGAGCTCTGGATGCTCTTCCAGAGGGTTTGAGTTTGGTGCCCAGCACCCACATGGTGGCTCACAAGCATCTGTTACTACAGTTCTACGGGCTGTGATGCCCTCGTCTAGCCTCCCCTGGCACCAAGCATGTATGTGCAAATATATATACATGTGCAAATATACATGCAAGCAGAGTACCACTCACATGAAATAAAAAAAAAAATGTGTCAAACATTTCAGTAAAGCTACAAAACTTTTTTTTGTATAAACTACATTTTTTAACATATAATAATAATAATGTAGGAGGGGAAATTCAAGGGTTTTGTTTGTATTTTTGTTTGTTTGTTTTTTGGGTTTTTTTTTTGAGACAAGGTTTCTCTGTGCCCTGGCTGTCCTGGAAATTTGCTCTGTAGACCCAGCTGGCCTCAAACTCATGGAAATCCTCCTGCCTCTGCCTCCTGAGTGCTGGGATTAAAGGCATGCACCACCATGCCCAGCCCAGTTTTCACATTTTTGTTTTGTTTTTAGGTTCTGGGGTTGAACGCACTAGAGCCCAGTGCGTTCTAGGCAAGTGGTGTCCTGTGGAGCTGAGCTCCCAGCTCTCTTCTTCTGTTTTACTTCAAGACCAGGTCTCAGTAAATTGTCCAAATTAACCTTGAACTTGATCTGTAACCTTCACTAGCCTCTTGCCTCAGCCTTCAAGCTATCTGGAATTACAGACCTGTGCCACCAGGCCCAGCAAGAATTGGTTTTGTTGTTGTTGTTGTTGTTTTCCCCTGAAACCTTTCTATGTAAAAACTAGATCCCTGCATGTTTCCTCAATGCATTTTCCACTTGTTTAACATGAGACAAAACGTGATGGCCTGCCAGTGGCTTATGTGGCAGAAGATGAAGAGGCTACGATAGGTTCTTTTCACCTGATCCTCTGGATAGCAGGTGGACTGGAAGTAGGTCATTTTCATCCCAGTGTGATTTTCCCTGTCTTATTCTACAGGAGGCCACACCATTCTTAGTTAAGGAAATAAGCCCAAAGAAGTGACTTACCTTGCCCATATCCAGTCCTGACTCTAGGCCAGACATAGTGCTAGGTTCGAGGGATACAAATCAAACAAAAGCCGGGCACAGTGGTTTACTCTGTAATCTCAACACTTGAGAATCTGAGCAGGTGGACCACTGTAAGTCTGATGCTAGCCAGGGCTACGTGATAAGACTTCGTCTCAACAAGTAGGACAGCAGGGTTCCTATCTTCATGGAGCTTAAAGTCCAGAGAGACAGAAGAGCACAAAAGAAGGAACAGAATAAACAAAATGAATGGGTGCTGTGGAAGGTGCCAGCATTACATTCCACCCTGGAGGCTACGAAACAGTAAATCTCCTGAAGGCTGGCCAGCAAGCCTGGCCCCGTTGTACCTGTGCCAAACCTGGACCACAGGAAGCCCATGCTCAGGGAGAATGCTTAGCTTGAGTCTGAGCACCCCCCCCCCCAAAGCCTGCATCCCTGTGGACTCCCTCACTCTTTCTGTTCTTTTTCTCCTCAGATCAACAACAAGGCCTGTGGCAAGATCCCTGTGCCCCAGCAAATTGCCCAGGACCAGGACAAAGTCCATGAACTTGTCCTCCAGAGTGAACTAGGCGTCAAGCTACTACAGGGGAGGAGCATCAGGAAGGCCTTCCTCTCCCCCAGGACTGCCCTCATCAATTTCCTGGTGCAGGAATGACCAGGGCTTCCAGGATCATCCTTCTCTGCCCAGATCAAGGGAAGGAATGCTAACTTAGGCAAAAAGACAGACATCAGGGACATTGGCCTTTGTGCCAGGACCAGCTGGAGTCAGCAGGAGGCCCGTGGGCTGAAGTCTGGACCTGAGGATGTATGTGGGCAAAGCGGAACGAGGGGAGAAGATTCATTCTGTCGTCCCATACCCTTCCACTCGCGCGCAGGGTAGGAGGACACCAGAGATGCTGCCAGGGTGGAGCAAGAAGTAGAAAAGAAGTGGGCAAGGCCGACAAGCAGCCAGGAGCTTTTGCATCTACCCGTGACACTGTCTCGTACTTCTCGGGAGTCACGTAGACTGAGGAGCCACTTAGGCTCGGGACCTGCACAGGAGTCAGGTGTACAGATGGTGCCCGCTGGGCTTTTGGCTTACAGGACAGATAAAACTGTTCAGCTGTGGAGCTGGACATGGACACCGCTCTCTACAAATTGTCCTGCATATGTCTCCAGCATCTTTCAACTGTGTCACACATGTCTCTTCCACTCCAGCTGGGTGGCCTGTTTGAGTTTAATGTATGCTCTACGATAGGGCTCCACTTCTGAGCCTGAACAGAAGGACTGCATCATAGCCACTGTTTGAGCATGTAGAGTGTGCTCTGTGGTGAGTGGAGCCTTGCTCTGAGTTGCTGATCCTCACCAGAGCCCCATCATAGCCCAGTGAGGGGTTTGAACCCAAGATGGTTCACATGGACCCTAGATAGTGACACCACTGTCATTGATTTGGCCCCCAGAGTGTCACTAGAAAAAGCAAGTTCATCAGAGAAGAACAGAACTGTTGCTTCCTGGGTATCACCTCCTGTGTTGGAGACAGCTAAATCATAGCAGGTGTGGACCCAGACTACCAGTAAATTAGGCAAAGCTGACTTTATGTGGGTTATCAGTAACATGCTATTACAGACATGGCCTGAGCAAAGGCTTAATTCTAAGTTGTGGGGTGGAGAGAAGAAACTAGCCATCTCAGGATGCTGAAGCTCTGTATCTGTAATCTGAAGTCACCCACAAGTGGCTGCCATGTCATCTCCTGCCTTTTAATGTCATAAACACATCACTGTAAATGTAACTTTTATTCTCGAGAAGTGATTGTCCTCAGAGGCTCACTGCAGTCTGCTAACCTAGGCCTAGTCTGGAAGCTTCTAGCTTCCATACAATCTAATTTAGGCCTAGAATGTTTTCAGCCTCTAAGACCCTTTCCTGTTCTTTCTGAGCTCTGGCTGGCAGATTCAACCCAGCTGTTCTGGCTCAGACTCCTCCCCAAGCTGACTGACCCAGTCTGGCTTCTCTCTCTGCCTCTCCTGAATCACTTGACCTTAAACCAGCTCTAGCAATCTATCCTAATCTGGCTCCTTCTCATTCTGTTTTTTTTTTTTTTTTTTTCTTTCCCTGTGACTATTCTTTCTTCAACCTATCTCTGTCAAACTCTCCCAGTAAAACTGCCTCCTTCCCTCCCTTTCTCTGCACTGCTCTCTCTCTCTCTCTCTCAAGTAGCATTTCTTTCCTCTCTCTTCTCCAGAGATCTGGCATATCCTAGTCTGTCAAATCTTTCTCTGATTCATTACTTTGTCTGCTACTCAACTAGACATCACTTTCAAACATAGGTGCTTCCGTCTGTAAACTAACTTTACCTTCATTGTTTGGAGGTGTGCCTGTATTCCAGTCAGAGGGATTAAAGGTGTGTGCCAGGGCTGAGCCACACCACAACTAGAAACAGAGGGTTTTTTTTTTTCCAGTAAATAACACAATCTCAGGGTTCACAGTGTGGACAAATATCCTGCAAAATATCAATTTGAGACATATCTGTGATCTTGGTGCAACCCTATATTCCAGTTCTAAGGGTTAACTGGGAGCAGACCAATGTCTTTTACCATCACAGGCCCTGGCTCTGTGCTACCTCCCTGGAATACCTGTGGTCCATCACTTTCAGCTCACACTCCATTCAGACAATGCTCAGTTAGGCCCACAAGTGAGAGACAGACTTATGCACAGGGTCTTAAGCTTGAAGCTATGCCTGGTCTCAATGCCTAGAAAGTCCAACTTAATTGTAGCTATCATAAAGGATCTTTAAAATTTTTACAAATGAGGACCTAGCATGGTAAGGTCCTAGGTTCCATCTCCATACAAAAAAAGCAAAGCGGCTCTACCAAAGAAGCTAATTGCACACTTGCAATCCCAGTATGTGATAAGCTGAGGGATGAGGATGGGGAGTTCAAAGCCACCCTTGGATACATGAGACTGTCTCAAAGAAAAGCTACCAGTGTTCCTGATGGACAACAAAGTCTGAAAACCACTGAGTTAATGAATGTTACGGACCACGATTTCTACCCAATCCTTTCTCCTTCGCTTTCATCTTACCTGGGGTGAGTTTGGCCCAATACCGTGAGTAGAATTGGGTGAGATTGGGACCAGAAGGGAAACAGGGCCACAACTCTGGAGGTGTTTTAAGAGGATCCTAAAGATGACACAAATGACAGTCCCATGACATACAGGAAGCACGTGGTGGTTAAAGTTAGGGTTTTTTTTTTTTTTGTTTTTGTTTTGCTTTTTGTTGTTGTTTCTGTTTTGTGTTTTCCTGGAATAACCTCAGTGGCCTTGATGAGCTAAGGGTAGATGTCCTTTAGTTGGGCGTTATCTTCCTCAAACAGTGGACCAGTAAAGTCTGTAGGCTGCTGGGCTGACACACCCGGCATTGGAGAACATTCTCTCCAAGAGGATGAAACTTGGAAAAAAAAGCTCATTGGTACTTCCTAGGAAGCAATAGATGTGGTAGAACATTTAGACAGAGAATTGCTCCCTGTGGAGTGCATGGGGTGGGGTGGGGTCTGAGTCAGAAACTTACTATCTTGGTTAGTTTCCACCAAAACCCTAGAGAGTAGGGATTATTCTCATGAATATGAAAAAAACTCAAGCTCAGTAATTTGCCTTGTTTTCAAAGTTAATGCAAGGAAGAGACAGGGTGTAAACTCTTATCTGGCTTCTCTTAATGCTGTCCTGCTGTGTCACCAGGCCTTTACCTAAATGCCCATCTAGATTGGCGTGTGACAACAGGATGAGATGCCAGCCTTTCCAGCAGTTTGGCTGGGATTCCCTCATGGGAAACTAGTTAGTCTTTAAGTCTGGGAAACACAGCTGTAGTGCCTGCTCTCCAGGGCAGATGGTCGGTGAGAGGCCCTGAGCCTGGGCTTGGTTCTACAGGGACAGAGCCTCGGGCTTCGTTCTACAGGGCCTGGAAAAAACGTTGCCAGCTCCCAGGAGACTTGAGCTCCAAGAGGATGAAGGTTATTTGTGTTGGGGAAGTAGATGAAAAGAATTTGTGACCAAGAAAAATGCCCTAAGTGGATCCTGCCAGAGTGGGCATCTGCCAAAGAAAATGAAACTCACTCCAAGAACAAAACACTAAATGAGGTGGTAGACTGCCCAGGCGTTCCTCCCAGCTAGTGTACAGTCCTTCAGAGAACAGGGCATTACACATACAAGCATCTAGTCAGTGGAAGAAAACGCAGCCAGCTAAAACAGATTTTACAATTGTGACATGGAAATTTTCTCAGAACTGGAAGTAAGATACCCTAGACAATGTGATCCTAACCTTTTCAGTCAGCCTTGCTCTACAGCCCAAGTTTTCCTGGAACTGACAGATCTTCCTGCCTCATCCTCCTGAGTACTGGGATTTCAGATAGGCATCACCATAATTTTAAACTTTTATTTATGTGTATGTATGCATACCAGCTAGTCTATATGTATAGCAGAACCCAGAAGAGGACTTTGGAACCCCTGGAACTAGAGGTATAGGTGGTTGTGAGCCTGCTGATATGGGTGCGGGGAACTGAACCTAAGTCCTCTGTAAGAGCAGCGAGTTCTTTTTAACTACTGAGCTGCTCTCCACCCCTACAAATCACTTGATGAGGGTCTTTCCTTCTGTTTAATTTTGCATTTTCTTTTTCCCTTTTTTTTTGGGGGGGGGTGGGGCAGCATCTAGTATTTCATTAATAGAGAAGATATAAAGATGTAAAGTCGGCTCAATGTGGTGGTGCATACCTACAGTCCCAGCATTGGGAAGCCTAGGCAGGAAGATGTCTGAAGCCTCCTGGGATGCTGAATGAATGAAGAAAAACAAGTACGGTGTGATGAAGATGCACATGACTTAGGAGCCTGGCCCTTGTATTGTTTTATCTTCTGCGTCAGACTGTCCAGTTCTGGGAATGTGGGTACAGCTGAGAAACATTTCTTCCTTTGTGTGAAACTGAATCCAGAGAGTCGCAGCACTTGAAGTCAGCATTGGTCTAGGTCTTAGGTCCGAATAGAAAGAGGGGCTTCTTCTAGGCTAGCCTTGTGATCTTATAGAAGATGCTCCTGTGTCTGTAGTCGGCAAGGCCCTCCCGCTCATCTAGCTGTCAAGAGTGTAGATGAGGTCAGACAGAAAGCTCAGCCCATGTCAAGACCCGTTCCATAGGTTGTGACTAGACTAGCCTGAGACCACAGCAGTGGTGAGCTCTCTTGAAATCCCCTCTCCACAAATATCCCACTTAGAGAACCTTCTGCAGAATCCTTGTGCTGCTTTGGGAGCGTGAGTGGAAGGACTGCAGAGTGGGAACCCGTCACACCTTACATAGCTCATGGGAAGGTGGAGGGGAGCCCGGGGAGAAGAGCAAGCAGAACAGCTACTTGCTTTGTGGGAGGCCGATGGCTACTATCCAGGCTGATGAGTTCAGAAAATGGAATCTGAGATGACCAGTAGTGAACAAATGAGGATTCCTCCTGGAGTGTAGAGGGTGGGGATGACTCTGTAAGGCAGCAGAGGACAGGCCAGGCCTGAGACAAAGGCCTCAGATCCAAGTCTGACTTCCCAAAGTTGACCCCTCACCCTTGCCTGCATCCTTGGAGAAGAAAAATAGGTACAGGAGTAATGAGGCCCTAGGGGGAGGAGGCCAGGCCTGCTGGAACTCAGCACCTCTGACTTACATTCCTCACCCACACGCCCTGAACGTAAATTCCAGTTTTTGTTCAGCTTTTGGAAGAGCACAGTTAAGCCAGTAGGCACTTAGTGTCAAGATGCTGTGGACTCTGAAACCTGCTGACAGCCGCAGCAAGGTTGTCTGTGGCCGTGACAGGCTAGTCTTTATCACACAAAGAGCCTTGCTCAAGACCGTACATAGAAGGCAGAGCCATATTTCCAACCTGCTCCACTGCTTTATAGAGCCAGCCTGCGCCCTCTGGGTTTCCCAAGGCAGACCTCATGTCTGGGTTCTCTCATGTTCCCAAGCTACCCTAGGAAGTACTGAGTGGACATTTCCAAACCTGTAACTCGGAAAGTTGGTTACTGTTGATAAACAATCTGGCTTGGCACACGTGAACCTGAGACTTACCTATCTGAGGACTCATTACCCCTGACAGACAAAGTAAGTTTCCCCTGAGCACTGTCACCAGGACTCAGACATCAGGAAGTAGCTGTAGCTTGGCTGCACATACTGAGAAAAGTTTGTAGAAGGAGAAACAGGAAAGTTGGATAGGGCCTGCTAGCAACGTTTCTAGAAATTTCCCTAGGACATCCTTTCCACAGACACTGAAGAGACTATCTGGGATTCCTTAGGCATGGCCTGCCCTAGAATTAGGAGATTGGATCCTAAGAGAGGAATTTCCTTTCATAGGCGTGTTGGGACATATGGGTTGGGATGTGAAGTGTTGGTGGCACCACTGGAAAGAGGAGGTAGGTTCCCCGCCCAACGAAGTCACTCCTCAAGAGTAAGGACAAGTCCTTTCCACTAGTAAAGGCCAGAGGGGTTTTGTCAAGTGGCATTGGGCAGAACTCTCCACCATATTAAAGGTCACAAACAGGCTGAGCTGAACACTGGGAGCATAAGTGTTACCCAGAGTCCCCATCGTTAGTACTCAACTTAGGTGTCAGTGGATATTGTTTCCAGGAAGTAGCTTTCTGTCAGTCTTTAAGTACAAACATCTAGACATCAGCTCTTGGCATCTAGGCAGTGGTTACTGCATTAGGTCTCCTGACTCCTTAGCTGCACTAACCTAGCCGTTCGCTCCTGCCTCCATTGTCAGTCAGTCATCCTAAGACTTAGTTGGTATCTGGGCTGGAGAGGTGGCTCAGCAGTTAAAAGCACTGACTGATCTTGTAAAAGTCCTGAGTTCAATTCCCAGCAACCACATGGTAGTCTCCAACCATCTGTAATAAGACCCAATGCCCTCTTCTGGTGTGTCTGAAGACACAGTGTACTTATACACATAAAACAAATAAGTAAATCTTTTTTAAAATTGATACCTGTGGGCTGGAGAGCTGGTTCCGTGGTTAAAGAGCTCGCTGCTCTTGCAGTGAACCTGTGTTTGATTCCTAGCACTCATGACAAGTGGCACAACTACCTGTGGCTTCAGTTTTGAGGATCCAGATTGTAGCCTCTGAGGTCACCTGTACACACACACACTTACACACACACACACACACACACAAAGAAACAACACACACACAAAGAAATAAAAATAAAGCAGTGGCATCATAACCCAATGCTTAACTGCAGTGTCTCACACGGCAACTATCATCCTGACAGTCTAACTCTGGAGGAGGGAATGGGGTAAGGGACTCCACGCCATGAATCCCAGCGTGCTGGAGGATGTGGAGTCCTAGCATCTACCATCTGCAGACCCTGGCTTTTGAGGTTGCTGAAGACATCGGAGTGGCCTACCAAGAAGCGGGAAGATGGAAATCTAGAAGGAGATTGAGAACTGGATCTCAAATTGCACATAGTTCTTTTGCCTACTTCCTCTTGGCAAGAGTTGAGTCATAAGAGGTCAGCCAGTTTGAATGGAGCTAGGCAGCTGCTCCCAGAAACTGTGCTGCCTGGAGAGGGAGACTCCATCCCTGAACTAGAGAAGAGGTCCCCAGTCCTGCCATGTGACCATTCTTAATTTTCTAAGTCTTGTTTATCAATGTCTTTAATTATCTTGTAAGTAAAGATACTGCTGACACTGCTTAACAAACACCTCCTGACTGACAGCCATGTACCTTCTAAATCTGTGAGAGCCGCTGACTGTGGTCTGAAATAGCTGTACAGAGTCCTCTGCTGTCTGCCAAACTGGGCTACCAGCCCTCTGCTCTGGCTTAGCTCCCATTCTCTGTCCCACAGTGACGTGTGATACAGACGTTCTTTGTGCTGATCTTGGCACCAAGGGTTAGCTCTTTGATCCCTAATCCTCCGTCTTCCATGACACCAACATATTGGTTTGTGTAATAATAATTTACAGTACAAGGACTTTTGAAAGGTATGGAGATGCCCCAGAGGAAAACTGGGGACTCTTCCAGATTTCTACTTCTGATGGAAGTAGAGAAGACTGTTCATGCAAGGTAGGAATGGGTCACTTCTTTGAGTGCCTCTGTGTGTTCTGGTCCCCCTTGCATGTCAACACATACATGTGCCATACCACACTCATCTACACATACAGAACCGCCTATACATTGTAGATACCAAACCACATATGAACACACCACATGGATCTAATTACACATTCATGTATCATATATAAACACACAGCCCTTCACACAACACATGCACACAACACACACACATTATACAACATACATCAACACATCACTCTCCTTATATAGCACACACTACACACACACACACACACACACACATCACATATATGACACACAGCAACAGACCTGCTTTAGGAGAAGGAATGTGGTGATTTGGTTTTGTTTCTCAAAGAAATGTGCCTCACACCGTATGTCTGGTACAGGGGACAGCTAATTCTTGAGAACTAATAAAGCTCCAGCTGTGAGGTAAGTGTCCAGGCTAGAACTTGAGGGATGACCGAACAGATTGCTCCCCCTCACTGCATGTATTCAGACAGAACAGTACTCCTGTGTGGGACTGCGTAAGGGTATTCTGGATCATGGTGGAGCAGGTGTCTAGAACCCCGAGACTCTGTAGATTCTGGGCGAGATTCTACATGAGAACCGGCAGGAGTTCGACACCCCCAGAACCCAGGATCCCGAAAAAGCAGTCACAGTCTCCATAGAATTACTACATAGGCCAGGCTATAGGCCTCAGGCCCTAGGGATTTACATACCAATGAAGGCCAGAGGGCAGAGCAAATTAAACATGCCTCCCCCCAGATCCTCCCCCTTTCTCCCTCCCTATATAACTCGGGACTGCCCTGAGTTTTTGGGGGTACACCTAGATCCATCTATTATTCGCCATGACAATAAACCTTTTTGGAACCAAGGACTTCCTCGTGTTACTGGGGCCTGCCGCCGCCAAGGCCCTCAGGCTACTAGAACCATAGGGTTTCCTCCCGAATGTGGGACCCGCCACAGCGGTGGAAGCCCCTCCGGGGCCACTGCACCGCTGTGGCGGCTTCTTAAATTTTCCCCACACTCCTGCAGCTGTACACATGTACTCCCATCGTTTGACAGTGGCCGGACCTGACTCTCACCAGCACAGCAGATTAGTGCTGGCTACTGGCTCAGGCCCTGACTATCTAAAGGTGAGTTGTGACTTGTTATATTACTAAAATTCACAACCTTGGATCCAGAACTAAAATGCCCACAAGACCTGTAATGCATGAAGTTGTTTGTACTACGACATACACAGCTACAGCATCCGAGGAGAAGCCCACACTATGCCTATATCTCTATTACATGAGATCCCTAGCTCTGTTCAGTGGGACTGTCTGAGCTACTAAACTGCTCCAGCCAGTTCCACCCTGGAATTATCTCTGTTTCTGTTACAGTTGTGTTGTTGCATAATCCTTTATCTCATTACACAAGAACCTGGAACCCCGAGAGGTGTAAATTGAACCGCCACCTGCCTTGGTTCTTCCTTGCCTCTAGCATGCTCTAGGTTTAAATGTCAGCTCCACAGAGTTCTTCCTCAACTGTTTGTGCCTCAGCCATGCCTGTCTCTCCTGCCTGCTGTCCCTAAAAAGTGTATCCTTTCTTCCTTGTTGTGGCCAGAGAGTGACATTTTCCTCTCAGCAGTTTGGTTTGCTCCTACTTCTGTTATCTGGGACAGCAGTGATCTGCCTTGCCATGGTGGCAGACACAGCCCTCAGGAGATGCTGGATAAAAGCTTGAGAGTGAAATGCTGTCTTGTTCCCAGTTCTGCCTTCTGGGGCTTGAAGCTTCATCCCTCCAGTTCCTGAGCATCACGTCAGACACAGTGAGAAAGGATGACTTTGCTGTGAGGTAAGCTGGACCTCAATCCACACTGTACAGAGCTGGCAGGACAGCATGTGACAACCACCAAAACAGAAAAACAAGACCACCCAGGAGCTGCTAGGATCAATGCAACCAGCCAAGAAGACCACCAGCTGTCCTCTGCTTCATCAGAGTGGCATTCCATGGGTGCCTTGCAGGATTGCCTGCTCAAATTGTGTGTATACCTGAGACCACAATACAGCCAGTAAACAGGATAAAACAGAAAAAGGAAGTGAAACCTCACTCTAGGTAACCCAGACCCACTCCTGGAATTCCGTCTTTGTCTGCGCTTGAACTGGTAACCAACTCTTCCTTGCTGAATGAACTATCCAAAATCCTTGGAGAGGGGACCTTCTCTTGAAAAGTATGCATTTTTTTTGTGAGTGGAGTACTTTTGTCCTGTAATAAAACTTCTCCATTTGTCTTAATTATGAATCCTTTCTCAGCAGTAGCAACTTTTTTCCCTCCTCGCCTCTCCTCTCCTCTTCCCTC
>NW_021604620.1:120627-124833 GCF_004785775.1 Grammomys surdaster | reverse complement strand
CCCCTCTCCTTCCCTCCCCTCCTCTCCCCTCCTCTCCCTCTTCTCTTTCCTCTCTCTCTAAGATGGGGTCTTATTTCATCCCCTCCTGACCTCAGTTTCCCATCCAGTTGTGTCCACCTTCTAAGTGCTGGATTAAGTAGAAATCCACTATGTTTAGCTTACCTTTCATAATTCTTTTTATTTTTGACACAGCTTCTTTCTGTGTAGCCTTGGCTGTCCCTGAACTCGTTGTGTAGGCTTTCCCTAATTCTTTGTGTAAGGGTTTTTGCCTATGCCCATGGGAGTCTAAAGAGAGTATTAGATCCCCTGAAACTGGACTTACTGATGGTTGTGAGTCATTATGAGGATGCTGGGAATTTAACCTGGGTCCTCTGTAAGAGCAACCAGGGTTCTTAACCACTGAGCCACGTCTCCAACTCTCTTTCATACTTTTTAACTGGAATGTTTTCTAAGAAAAATTAGGTCAGAAGCCAGGTGTGGCGGTTCATACCTTTTATCTGAGTTCTCAGGAGGATCTCTATGAGTTCAAGGCTAATCTGGTCAATAGTTTGAGTTCCAGGCCAGCCAGTGAGCCTTAGACTGTTGTTTCAGGAATTCTAGGACAAAGTCCCTGTGGTTAGCAGGCTTCTTGTAGCTCTCTACAGGGGCCAGCTGTAGCATGCTCTGGCTGGGAGCACCCAGGGAGCTGACTCAGCACAGCTCTGGTGATAGGTCTATAAGAGTGTACAAGGGACCCCAAAGAATTAAAATTTCACTGGGTATGGTGACACATGCCTTTAATACCAGCACTTGGGCGAAAGAGGCAGGCAGATCTCTGATTTCGATGCCAGCCTTGTATACAAAATGAGTTCCAGGACAGCCCAGGCTACACAGAAAAGCCCTATCTCAGAAAACCAGGAAGAGAGCGGGAGCGGGAGTGGGAGCCAGAGCGGGAGGAAGAGCTCTTGAGGAACTTCTATGCTGGTGGTGAAGAGGGCTTTAGCCCTGGATCCATGAAAGTCTATCTCCTGGGAGACCATGAAGTCTTGTTTCATAGCTGGCTTTTGTCCTTTCCCATATCTTATAACATTTCTAGAGTAGAGAAGCAGGGAGTCTTCCTTCCCTTATTTTGACCTAAACTAAATAAGTCCATTCCTGCTATGAATTTCTCTCCCCCAGGTCTCTGGAAAGGCTGCTAGCAGTAGACTTCAGGTTCTTATTACAGGCCCAAACACAGCCAGGCATCAAGGGTTTATCCCACAGTGGGACCAGGGTCTACAGTGGGCCAAGGATTCTGTCAGTTCCGGCCCTACCCAACTTAAGTTATGTCAGTTTCCAATTAGGTGCAGTCATGAGGAGGCAGCCAGTGCTATCAGGCCTGTCTATCAACTGGAGCGAAGGCCAGTCAGGACAGATGACCCCACAGCTCAGGGAGGAGCCTTGAGGCACTTAGATCAAGGAGGGTTGGGTGGCCTCCCAGAAAATCAAACCTTCTAAACACAATCTGGAGGTAGTTGTGTGTGTGTGTTGGGGCTAGGACTTCCATTGCTACACAGCCATTCGGATGACTACATTTTGAAAGATGAGGTAACATAAAGTCAGCCTACCTGGATTCAAGTCTCAGATTCACTACTTCTAGGCTGTGAGCTTTAGACAAGCATGTTTTTCCTCTAACACCTGTTTCCTTTTCAAAGATGCAGACCATGGAGCTTCTGGCTGGGCTGGTTGAAGGAATATAGTAGGTGCCAGTGGCCTGTTAGCAGTTAAGATTCATGATTCTTGGCCAGGTGGTGGTGGCTCACACCTTTAATCCCAGCACTTGGGAGGCAGAGGCAGGTGGATTTCTGAGTTCAAGAGTTTGAGGCTACCCTGGTCTACAGAGTGAGTTCCAGGACAGCCAGGGCTACACAGAGAAACCCTGTCTTGAAAAACAAAAACAAACAAACAAAAAAATTCATGATTCTTAACATCCATGACAGGGATGATATGAGGGAAATCTTATGTGTTTAGAAAGAGTTTGAGTTCTTTCTGCCGCATTATAGAGTTGCTGAGAACACAGTACTTCTCTGCCAATGGTGGAATTATGTTCCCAACAAAGCTCCTTGTATGGCAAGTATCAGAAGTTGAAAATGTAGTTACTATCCCAGTAAATCCATTTTAAAGTAAAAAATCATAAAGCTATTGTTGAAGTGTGGGCTGTCTGTGTTCCTGACATGGTAAGTGTCTGTCCCATAGCTTGACTTATACAGGGTGTCTTAATGGGGTTATTAGTACTGTAATGACACACCATGACCAAAAGCAAGTTGAGGAGGGAAGGGCTTATTTGGCTTATACTTCCACATCATATTCCATCACTGAAGGAAGTCAGGACAGGAACTCAAACAGCACAGGAACCTGGAGGCAGGAACTGATGCAGAGATCTTGGATGCGTGCTGTTTACTGGCTTACCTAGAATGGCTTGCTCAGCCTGCTTTATTATAGAACCTAGTCTCACCAGCCCAGGAATAGCACTACCAACAGTGTCCCCATCAATCACTAGTTAAGAAAATGTCAGACATTTTCTCAATTGAGGTTCCCTCCTTTCAGATGACTCTAGCTTGGGTCAGGTTGACATAAAACTCACCAGGACACAGGGAGACCTTATTGTAAATCATCCATCCATGTCCGTGAGGAGGAAATTGTTGAATGATTCCTAAGTCGACCAAGGAGAGAAATAACAGCTGCAGGTAGAACAATGTGATATTTCTGAAATTATTGTTCAATACAAAAAAAGGCCAGAAGCAAGGAACTTATAAAACTTTTTGTTTTAAAAACAAGATGAGCAGGGTGATAGTGGTATATAGCCTTAATACCAGGACTCCAGGAGACAGAGGTAGGCGATTTCTGAGTTTGAGGCCAGCCTGGTCTACAGAGTGAGTTCCAGGACAGGCAAGACTACACAGAAAAACAAAAACAAACAAAAAGATGACCATGCCTCCACATACTTTGGGAAGGTGATGAAGCCTGGCTCTGCAGAGGGCACTGTTGGCTGTGGCCTGGGGTAGAAGGGACATCTTTGCTACTGTGTGCTCATTTGTGAAGATGACGTCATGCTGGTATATTATTGTTTTGTGTATTTACGTGTGCACGTGGGTATGGAGGGCAGAGTTCAGCCTTATGAGCCATTTACCTAGCTTTTTGAGACAGAGTCTCTCATTGGCCTAGAGCTCACCGAATAGGCTAGGCTGTCTGACTGTAGCATCAAGGATCTACCGTTCACAGTTGGAATCACAAGTACGCCTGGCATTTTCCATGGGTTTGGGAGTGCAAACTTAGGTCCTCGTGCTGAATCAACTCCTTAGCTTTAGCAAGTTATATTTTAAAAAAGGAAAAGTAAGCCTGAGACGGGGGCCAACCCAGAGCCAGCTCACTGTCTTGTTCAATACCTGCCGTTGCTTTTTGGGAGAGTTGATGGTTGTTAGGCATTGTCAGCCATGTGAACATGTGACCAGGCACGAGACTCCAGTGTATCTGCGTGCTGCAGTAGACAGTAGTAGGCTAGACTAGGTGGGAGTAGAGTTTTGCTGGCCTGGCCTAGGCCACACACACACACAGAGTAAGGTCACAGTCCCAAATTCTGGGTCTGACCTGGCAGTGTTCCAGGGCAGAAAATGATGAAACAAAGGTTCATTACGGGCAACAGGAAAGGGCCTTCAAGGCAGCTGCTTTTCTCCATTCAGGGGACTGTTCCTCAGGGAGGCTTGGGGCCAGAGAGGCCTGAGGTTCAGGAAGCAGATTTGGAGCAGCCAGTATTTCCTGGCCTGTTCTGGGCATCAGTGGGATGGAAAGAGCTCAAAGGAACCTTGATGGCTAATTCTTCATCCATCTCCTCAGCTGAAATATAAAGATTCTATTCAGAGCTGTCCCTGTAGTGGGACATACTTTGGGACACACACAGCATTGTGCACAGGGACATTTCCTATAGCCAAGCAAAAGCCGTAGAAAGGCCCTTTCAGTTCACTGCAAAGTAAGCAGGACTCTATTCAAGCCAGAGGATCTTTGCCTCATGGCTCTGGTAGCTCCATGAACATAGTGACATGCCTGGAGGCTATTGGACTTGAGTTTTCAGATGACCCCGAGTCTGTAATTCTTTACACAAGCCTATATTTAAAACATACATGTCTTCATGTAAACAGTTTTTCTCCTCCTCCTCCTCCTCCTCCTCCTCCTCCTCCTCCTCCTCCTCCT